>NC_056747.1:1163956174-1164093674 GCF_019279795.1 Protopterus annectens | reverse complement strand
GGTGGACCAGCAAACAGGAGGGTAAGATCTTATCTTTCTGGGATCAATCCCCCCCCCGGACCTTTTCCAGGAAACAGTGGAGTGGGAAGAAGATGTGGTTCCATAAGTCCCAAGGGCCCTTTCCTGAGGGGAGAGGATTTAGTGGTAGATGCCACCCCAGAGAGAGGGAGGGGGTCCACAGAACCAGGGCTTCAGGGTGCCCTTCTCTGCCACACCCTTTCACCGCTTCTGAAACACTGCCCAGCTGTCCTACTGTGGAGGCAGTCGGGGCAGACTATCCTTACGCCCAGAAGCCTGGACAGACATAAATGACACCTGCGTGTTAAACATAATTTTCAGAGGTTACTATATTCCCTTTTCCCTTCCTGTACCCCGCACCGAGGTGGGTCGCTCCAACATTCCACCAAATCAGAAGGAGAGTGCCCTTCTAGAAGTACAAAAACTTCTAGACAAAAGAGTAATCCAGCGGGGTCCCAACCGAACAAGTAGGATGCAGAACTTGCTTTCACTTCTTTTTGGTGCCAAAGAAGACTGGGGACCTTTTGTCCTATCCTGGATCTGAGCAGTCTTCATCTGCTTGTCAAGAAGATGAAGTTCTGCATGGATGTGGTGCACTCCATTCTGTCGCTGCTACACAAGGATGACTGGATGTGCTCTGTAGATCTCTTGGACGCATACTATCATGTCAAGATTGACAGGTGTGCCTGGAGATATCTACACTTCCGGCTGGGGGGTGATCATTAGCAGTTCAGAGCACTACCCTTTGGCCTCACCACTGCTCCCTGTGTGTTCATATGCATGGCAGTAATTGCAGTGCACCTCTGTCTGCAAAGATTCCAGGTGTTTTCCTACCTGGACAGTTGGCTGGTAATGGCACTCAAAGGGCATCAACTACTTCAGGCAATTCAGGTGATGCTGCGCCTGTTCCACCGCCTAGGAATCGCAGTGAATATGGCAGAATTCAAGATTACCCCAGTACAAGGCATCAAATTCATCTGGACACAATTGAACACGGTCACTCAAGTTGCAGCTGTAACTCTACATTGAATAAGATCCCCCAGGCAGCAGGTTCAATGCCTGCTAGACACCCCATCTCCTCCAGCTCACCTAGTCCTCATTTCCTTAGCTTCCATGTTAGCCGCCATTCTTCTAGTGCCTTTAGCCAGGTTCTTTATGCGAGTGCTCCAGTGGACTCTGGCAGTTCAGTGGTCATGTCAGTGTCACTCATTATCAACCCTGGTCAGGTTTACTCTGATTTGCAGGTGTCGCCTGCAGTTGTGGATGATTACAGATGACCTTCATCTGTCTTGCTACATGTAATTGCAGAGCAGCTGTTGTGCACTGCTCAAATTGCACATCCTGAAAAATATGCCTAAACACATTATATAGATATACATATATATAGGTGTCTATGTATGTATGTGTGTGTGTGTGTGTGTGTGTGTGTGTGTGTGTGTGTGTGTGTGTGTATATATATATATATATATATATATATATATATATACACACACACACACACACACAGATATAGGTGTGTGTGTGTGTGTGTGTGTGTGTATGTGTGTGTGTGTATGTGTATGTATATATATATATATATATATATATATATACACACACACAGCTATAGGTGTGTATGTGTGTGTGTGTGTATGTGTATATACATATATATATATATATATATATATATATATATATATATATATATATATATAAATAAAATATGTGTGTGTATATATATTTATTTATTGTACATTTGTTTACCGGGGAGGTCCGACTGGACAGAGCTGTCCGTTTTCAGCAGAGGCCCAGGGAGAAAAGCTCCAGAACAATTGCTAACATACTATATACACATTCACTTATAAAAATATAGCAGATAATAACATATGATTGCATAAGATATTTACATAAGCATAGAGATTTAGACATACAATTAAAAGTATTGCAGGTAGTAACATATGATGGTTGTTCATACAATATGTTTAGTAGAGATGTACTGAAGATAAGACAAGAAAGGAAAATTAAAAAAGAAGAGAATATAGACCACTTCATATGAGGTGCATTGACATTTTAAGGGAAACTTTTCAACTTGGTCTATGAGAGAGTTAATGGGTATAGATGGGACAGGTGGGAAGTTTGCGGCAGTGAGTTGTTAAGTAACGTGTGATCATACATACTGTTCACATTCACAATCCATCTGCATGTAGTTCTCTAATGAAGTCACACTCTGGCTTCATAGGCTTCATAACTATCTGACCAACAGATCAGTCGTGATCAAAGGTGAGCAAGACACTGCCATGATGGGTAACATTGCCAGGGGTTTTCCACAAGGGTCCCTTCTTGACCCCCTGTTGTCTTGTTACCTCACTGACTTTCTGTGGGGCCTACCAAAACGTGACTGTGTTTTTTACATAGATGATATGGTATTTTCTGCTGCTGTTGTAGTGGAAACGGTCATTTATCTCCTCTGTCTTATAAGGCAAATGTAAACTAATGTAGACTTGTTTGAACACAAACAAACGTACAACAAATATATCTAGGATCACTAGCGTGCTGTTTGGAACACCACAGAAACTTTTTTTTTTTTTTTTTTTTGGTTTAGACTTTGATTTCCATTTTCTAGTAATTGCTTTTTTTTTGGTAGCCATCGGAAATACACTTAACAGAGCCTTGTTATGTCTAGGCGATTCAGATCCTGTATTCCAGCTAAAAAAAAATTATTTCCGTAGTTACACTCATTTCTTAGCCTAGTGTTCCTGATACAGTACTCTTTAGGGAATTTTTAAAGTCTGCCAACTCATTACACTCTGAGAACATATACTCCCAGATACCTCTCTCTTCCCCATTTCTTCTTCAACATTTGCCGTCTACTTAAGGAAGAATTCTTCAGTCTGCTTGAGGTATCAAAATTCCAATGCAAACACTTCCAGGCAGAAATTCTAAATCTAGATTTTGTTGCGTAGGTGGGAGTCATACATGTGTCGTCCATTGTTTCTTTTTGATTTCTGTAGTTATATTGCAAAATTTTATACACCCTATGAAGTCTTCATTTAACAGCAGATTCTATACTAGACTCCACTAAAAACTCAACCAGTGCAGGTCTTTCATTTAGAATTCCAGTATCCCTTTCTCTTCACCTGTACGCTATTCCTGATATGGAAGGCAGTCTGTAGCCTGCAGTCCAAATGTCTGTTTGGCCTCTTCCCATTCTCTTACCTTTCCCTGTCTGATTATTTGTTCCCAATACCTTGGTTCCTTTGCCAGCTTTATCCAGTAAATTGCAGCCCTCTCTTGCCTATTGTCTGTATCCCTAATTGCAGTCATCACTATTGGCAGAATTTCCTCTTTTCTCGTGGTGGCTTAGTTCTCAGTATTCTTTCTGCTACTTTTTGAATATAATATTCTGTATGGCTGTAGTTTTGAGTTTACTTTGAATCAAGCCATTAGTCTCCCTGTTTTCTTTACTGAACAAAAAAAAATAGAGTAAGAGAGAATTCTTCATACTCTGGATGTGCACAGGCGACTCTTTTATTATCTTGTGATTAAATTCCTGTAGGAAAACTGAACAGCTGTTCATCTTCTATGGTGGGACAAAGAAAGGACAACCCGTGTGAAAACAGGCTATTTTCAAATGGTTGTCCCTTGGTATAGCTTTTTGTTATTCCCACCATGATAAACTACTTCCAGCCAGGCTCAAGGCATACTCTACAAGAGACTTGTCTTCTCCAATGGCATACTAAAAAGGGGTGGACTCAACACATTCTAGAGACAGCTACTTGGTGGTATGTGTGTGTACTTTTACATGGCACTACAAACTGAATTCCTCTTCTAGGTCCAGAACAGCCTACACTAGGACCATTCTGCAGGGGGCACCTGGATCCTAATCATTCCTCTTCCCAGGCTGGACAACGTATCATTTATCTACCCATATAGCTAAGGATACTGCAACAGTGACTTGTGATCAACTAATATAGCAATAACCCATGGCTGGGTGTGAATAATGCTGGATTTTACCTATGGTTAGTGTGATTTGGTCACAAGGGCAAAGCCTGAGTGACCAAACAAAGCCAACCCTGAGTAAATCAGCGTTACCTACACCCAGCCATGGGTTATTGTTATTACACAATGATATTGTTTAAGAAAAAATTCTTACTTTTTCTTAAATACTGTCCTTGTGTAACAGCACCATGGTGCTCTTCCGCGTTTTTCCCTTGTATCATGGGGCTTTCTAGATGTACTGCAGTACTGCACATGCGTATGGGACTTAAGTTCCACACTTACGCAGTACATCAGTGCTCTGTAAAGGAAGCAACAGTGAAAGGAAGAACTCCGTCGCCTTTTTTTTTTTTTTTTTTTAAATTAAAAAAAAAAATGAAATCCAGAGACTTCAAATGTACATAGATGGGACAGAGAAAATATAAGGATAATCGGGTATGTTTCTCTAGTTTTCCATAACTTACCTGGTTATCCTTGCGTTTTTCTCTGTCCCATCTCTCTCTCTTTTTTTTTTTTTTTTTTTTTTTTTTTTTTTGAAGTCTCTGGTTCTTGTAAGTTTATTTTAAAAAAATTAAAGCAAAGTAGAATTTTTGTAGTATATATTAATAGAAGAAAGTCTGGGCGACTGGACTTTTTTTCCCATTGACATATGCTCAATTCACAATGGGCATGCTGGTTGGATTGACCAATCAGCATGCTCATTTTTGAATGTTAATGACCAGTCATTGTATAATACTGCAGTTTTTCCACCGTAATATAATCTGTTAAGTTATATGTTATCTCACTGTTTGACTTAAAGCCTTCTGTACTTACTGTTGTCAGATCATGTATCTCCAATATTCTTTTTAAGTCTTACTCATTTTGGGTGATAGTTTGTTTTCTATCTGTTTTTTTGTTAGATGGTATGTATAGTTAGTAAAGTCATTAGCTTTTATCACTGTAATAAACTATGAAAAGCAGTGATTATCAGCACACATTTTGGCATTCACTACGAAATTTAAAAATTTGTAGTAAATAAACCAGAAATGAGATGCAAACAACATATCTGAGCATAATCTTCACTGCACTACTAAAGTAATACTGTAGAATACCATAGAATAACATAGGATTATTTTTAATACCCATCTCAGAACTTCAGTAGAAAGCCAAAACTGGTACCTGGGGCAGCACGTTCGTTTGAGTGATGACTTCCTCCTGCTAACTGCATGGTGTCTCTAGTTCTGTCAGACGCTAGTAACCTCTGTATATTTTTATTAAGGTCAGTGTTGCAGTATTCTTAACATCTGAGAGAGGTCCTCCCCATCAGGCCATTCTTCTAAAGTTCTGGATCCTTCCTGCAGAAAGTATACATCTGCTTTGGGCACGCACCAGCATTTTGGTATAAGAGGCATGTACATACACACCATTTTTAGAACTTCTTGCCATGTTTATACATGCAGACATCAGCCAGTGTTGCAAACAGCTTTTTTATTACCATCAGTTACAGTCTCTGAAGCTCAGGCAGTTGAGTACTCCATTGGGAATCTTTTCCCTTTATAACAGAATTTGTGGCATTTTCACTTGTATCTTTATCAAAAAAGGGAAGTGGTACTGTTGTAGACAAATTCCTTACGGTGACTACCCATCTAAGCTGTTTTTGCCTTGGAATGTAACAGTGAAAATTGTGTGAGGTTTGTTAGCGTCTTACTGTAAAAACTGTTAAGAAAATCACCTTAGGACTGTTGGCTGATATCTTGAGAACAAGAAGTTGTTGATGCATGAATCTATTTATTCATCTTCCTCTTCCTTCTCCTGCTAAAAAGAAGCTCAAACCTACAGTTCTTTATAATGGCAAGTGAAAGGGGAGTTCACCAGTTCTTGTCACAGAAGAAATTGAAATGTGTGGAATAGTGGTCTGTCCTTTAGCACCTAGACCTGAGACTGACGTCCCATGTAATAGGCAGCAGAAAGTAAACGTCTTCTCTACTCCCAAGTAAATTTCCTCTGAGAACTTTAACCCCTGTTCCTCTCAAGATGAATGGTTTACTCTGGACCAAAGACTATATTTCCGCCAGGGCCGACTGCTGCTGCTATTCCAACTAAAAGGAAAAGGGATTCTACTTCAGAAGAAGAGGACCACTCTGATGAAGAGGGTTTAGACTATTCCTCTGGGATCCTTTCTCCTTCTGACTAGGAGTCAAGATTTTGTAGCATAATGTTGAGGAAGCGGTTTAGGATATCTGCAATATCCCCAGTGTTTCCCATCTAGGTTACTGAAAGTGCCATTTAGCTAAGATGGTTAAAGCTACACAGGAATGAGGATACCGTGCCTCCCCTCAATCCTTTTTGGGCAGTACAGTTGAACTACATCCTTTCCATTCTCCTTGTTCATCTGTGAGTTGGTGGTATGTTGGGTACTGTCTTTACCTACCTTGGTGTGAGTGTTCTTAGTCGGCAACATTGCAGGCAGTACTCCGGTGGCAGTTGATATCAGATGCTGCTAAGCTGTCGCTTGTGTTATTCCTAGCATCACTTCTCTCCCATAACACCATGATTCATTTACATTTTTTTGTTCTGCTTCATTCTTTCCAGCTGCCCTCTTCCATTGCTGAGTCTACCAGCCTCTGTTACAGCCCCTGGATTATTTCCTTTCTAAGACTGGGGCTAGATTGGATCCTAGCGGCATTCAGGGGGGAATAGATCCCAAGGGTGTCCTGGAAGAGTTGTGCCCTTTGATTGCTTCTACCAGGGGATTTTTCATTTAAGACTTTCCCCATGATTTTCCTCACTCCTCTGTGTTTTCCTGTATTTCTGTGAGCTACACCTCTTTATGAACCACAACCCCCCCCCCCATAGGAAATCCTTAGAATACCACCCATCCCTCCCTGCCAGTGCTTCAGATGCCCAAGCTGCTATTTGAACCTTGGTCACTTGCCTCATAGTTGTGGCTTTATTGCACTATGCCACAGTGCTGGTTACACATAAACCTTGATTCTTTTAAATAAAAAAAAGTGTGTGTGTGGGGGGGTACTTAGCCGTCATGCAGCACTGTATTTTGTATACTTCAGCACTGATCTTTAATTTTGGCTGTTATTATTTGCATACATCTTGTGGCTTATTTGCACACGCTTCTTATTTCGTGTCAGTATATACTCATTAGCATTTGTTGCATACTGAGTTGTTTTGCCTTTGAGCGACACCACTGTCTGTGTCATCAAATTGCCAATACCTTTCACGTTGCTGCTAGCCGCATTAATTTGTGCTATGGATTTTCTTAAACATCTGTGAATCCTAGAATATACTTCTAAGGACACAGCCTTGTCTGAGAAGGAGAAGTTCTTAATGTGATAAAATCTAGGCAAATTTTAATTTTTGGGAGTGTGGCAAAGACCCAACAATAGGGACAGGTTTTAAATATTGCTGTTATGAACTTAGAAAGTTGCTAGAATAACCAGTTTAGCATGAGCATGCATTTTCTGAAGGATATGAAGACTGAATCTTAAATGTATGTCATTTGGTGACTTCACTTCTCTGTGATTTTCCAGAAAGCCACAAACTTTAAGATGACATGCCAAAAATATGAGACAAAAATCTGGATATTCTGTGAAAATATGGATCGTTGAGAGGTATACATTGCTAAGTTAAAGCAGGGGTGGCATGTTTTTATACCCTTTTAGTAAAGTGCTAGTCACTGCTTTCCTCTTGGTGCTGGATTAGCAGTTTAATAACTATTGAAGCTAAGCAGGCCTTGTGTAAACCATTACTAATTCTAGCATGAGAGTACACACTTCTATTGATTGCAGTCATTTCTGCAAACAGTCTGAGAGCAACATATAGCAAAGTTTGTTGGCTTATGATAGAACACCATTGCTTCACTCTTTTCTCAAGACTGGATTTCAGCCATTTAGAAATCAACCATATTTCTAACTGGTGTTTCAGATGGATATTTGCAGATTCCGTAGGACAACTAAGAGTCACCTTGTAATTGGAGTGTTAATGTCAGGTTTTAGTGCTGCTTCTTTGGTCATTTGACAAACATACTTTGTTTTACTCATCAAAGGTATTTTCTTCTGGAGAGGCATAACAGCGATGGAGCAGCGAATGTTAAAAATTTCCATTGTGAACCTTGACTTTGACTTTACTTCAAGAAGTGTGTTGTAGATATACAGCTGCAGGTGTATCAAATTTGGATCCAAGTAATATAATCATTGGGTCACTAAAAATCACCCAAAAAACATGGTAATGAAGAAAAAGGAAGGCACTTTATTAAGAGCTTTCATCCACAAGAGACTTTGTCAGAATACCGGACTGTAAAATCCAGTTACATTAAAACTGTCCAATAGACAAACAATATCAATTACATCTCAATTAACAACATAAAGACACAGTGTAAAAACACAATGTATTACTTAACTGATAGTAATAATGTATCTTTTAAGAAACATTTGATATTAATAGTTTAATTTAACCCAGGAAATTTGTCTGCCTGTAACTTGATTTGCCACAATGTTTCCCTCTTTTCAAGGGAATTCCTATACCCCCCCCCCCCCGTAATCTAAAGCAACACACTCTAAAACAGTAAAATAAAATTTCTTAAATTATGTGCAAACTAAAGTATTATTCTCATCCTTGTTTTTTTTATGGAATACAGATGTTCTTTAATTTTCTTAATCTATGTGTGGTCATTCCCAAATAAAAAGCATCCCATTGTGAACATACAGCAATCCAGCAGAAGTACACTTAACATGCTCAGGGATCAAAATAGATCTAATCAAATGTGGGAAAATAACATTTGGCCCTTCTAACACAAAACTACAAACATTTAAATATACCCTTATCTCTGTTTGAACTCAAACTTGGGTATGTTAGTGTTTTCATTTTGTAAGTATTGTTTCATAGCTCTGTTTTTTTATATACAAAGGTTGGACAAAAGTTCATAGGTGTTTACTAGGCTAACGACCACAAGGGCCTTTTTAAACCTGGCCATGCATCCCAAATCTCTGACAAGTTCTGATGCCCTTGATAAGTGTAAGCATGGGCCTGGGAGATGAACCATTTACAGGTTGCCTGTGTCCATTAGAGACATAGGTGCCAAACCAGGGATGAATTTCCAGGTTCCATCCAGTTGTCCAAGTTGCACTTGAATTTGGTTAGGGAGAAACTTTGCTTCACATGGTTGGGGGTGGGAAGAACTTTGCTTCACATGGTTGGGGTGCCTGTTCTGTAGATGTGATAGTCTCTGGGATACATACCTATCTCTTCAGCAGATCCTGTTTATATCACAGGCAAGGCTTAAGCCTTTAGAATGGGTAATTCTGGTGCTGTTTGATTTATGGATATGCAGGAGGTCCATCGGAGTGGGGTCTGACAATGGCCTGTATGTCAGGCATAGATCTTCCCTCAAAAGCCTGTAGAAGACAGAATACAGGGATAGGGCCTTGAGGCAGTCTGCATAGGACATTTTACTTATGCCTTGTATTCTTTTAGTGAGGAACCTCTATGGACCAAAGGGGGCATTGTACTCCATGATAGGGCTGATGAATGCCGAATACAGTGGAAGAATGACTTAATTGGACTTTGGATGCCATACCTTTGTTAATAAGTTGCGTACATAGAATGATTTCCAAACCACTGTAGACACATGCTGACCAAAGGCTAGATTGCTCTGTGTGTGTGTCCCTAAGTCCCTGACTACTGGGTTAACTCTAAGGGGTGTTTTGCCAGTATGATAGTTACGAGGGGTGGATGACTTCCCAAAGGATACTATTCTACATTTCTTGGTATTTAGTTTTAGTCCATGGCTCTGACACCAGTTGTTTGTCTGTGTCAGCCCCTCCTGGAGAACATTTGTGTCAGTGTGAGATTCAGTGACAGCTCCTAATTTGCAGTCATCTGCAAATTTAGCCAGACAGACACCACTGGCATTGGCCTTGACCTCTGAGAAGTAAATGCCAAAAAGGAGCGGTCCAAGGACTGATCCCTGAGAGAATCCACTTGTGACTGGCCTCTCTGTAAAGGTGGACTCCCAGTTCTAACTTCCTTAGTCCTGTCTTGAGCCAGTTGGCTATCCATTGGGTGACATATGGGTTTGTACCTAACCTCTTGTCAGCAATACCCGAGTGGGTTATTGTCTCAAATGCTTTGGCCAGGTAGGCATTGTGAACGATTTTTATTGCATTTGTTTACTGGGAAAATCCACTTGGCCTAAAAGATCCCATTTTCATTGAAAGCCCGGGTAGAACATAGATACAGAAAATGTTAAACATTAATTGGTACAAAAGTACATTCGGTGTTATACATAGTGGTTACAGTAATATATACAGAATATATATATAAAAGCAGAAATTTTGTTGGTTGCCAGATGAATTCAATCAGAGAGGTATAAACAGAGATATATTAATCAGCAGACACAAACATTGTACCACTATCAACAACCAGAACTAATACACTTTTAGAATAACAGACAGTGAGCTTTCAATCAGCAGTTCCCAACTTAGAAGGGTGTAAGCTACCTGTCCTGCCACAACAGTGCAGACCACAAACCTTCTTAATGTAAAACAACCGGTCTGAAGCCCAAGTGCTTAAACCAAAAGGCTTAGAATGATAGTTACACCAAGCAGTAATAAATACAATTGAGTACTTTTAAGATGACGCAAAAGACAAAGTAGGAAGAAACACAAATACAGTAAAAGCAGATGAATAAAGTGCAATTTTTTTTTCTTTTTTTTTTGAGAGCGCAAATGAGATGGGTCCAGGAGGAGTATCCAAATTCAAATTTACAAGAGGGGCAGGCAGTTTCAAAGCCACTGGCTATTCAAGAATTCTAACAAGCATTAACTGAAAAAACACAGCCACAACTTCCAGCTAGATAGTAATCAATGCAACACAAATAAATCAATTTAAATGCTGTATTATTTGAAAAAAGTGCAGATAAAGATTTACTTAAATTCACTTGTATGTCCAGTTGATTGCAGCTAGGTCTTGGCCAAAGCTCAGATTGTTTAAGCAGAAAATAATCCAAAATGTACCAGTTATATAAGGCAGAAAGCGAATATCAGTGAAGTGAAACTGCCCCCACTTATCACTGGCTATGCAGGAATTCTAACAGGCACTAAATTCTAACAAGCATTAACTGAAAAAACAGAGCCACAACTTCCAGCTAGATACTATTCAGTGCAACACAAATAAATCAATTTAAATGCTGTATTTGAAAAAAGTGCAGATAAAGATTTACTTAAATTCACTTATACGTCCAGTTGATTGTTGGATAAAGGCACCCGTTTAAGATGATGGTAGCAAAAGTTAAGTTTGTGTTCTGCATTACAGACCATGTAAAGAGAGAGAAAAAAAGAGTTTAATACGTAAAGTGTTACCTTCAAGGAAGAGGCAGAGAGGGGTTACTTTTGAGTTACTGTGAGAAGTGTCAGCAGGGTTGAAATGGCTACTTTCCACAAATGGTAAGAGCTGTCGAAGAACAAGAGGGGCACAGTTTGAATGTACAATGTAGATTGCTCAGGAGAAATTAGTTTTTTGTACAAAAATGTGTGAACTGTGGCTCTAGATTGTTACTGCTGGAGTGACGCACTGACCCCATGTGCAAAAATGGGAAAAAGGGTTGTGGATGGATGGATTGCTCAGGAGAAATGAGTTGAAAATATTGTTTTACAGAATAGATTCTCTTGGACTACCCTACACGACTAAGTACTGTAATATAAAACCTATTTATATAACACAGAATGATTTTCATTTATAGCAGACTCGCCATTAAGTACAAAGGCATCCCAGTGTTAGAAATAATGCATCTGCCTCCTCCTATCAGTTGCGACCTTCCAGTCTGCATACCTTTGCATTCAGCTTGGGTGACGACGATGGGGCATTGCAGCATCATAGGTAGCACTGATGTGCTGTTGCAACTTCTGTCCATCTCTGTCTCTCTCTCTCCTGGTGTGTGCATAGAGGGCCACCAGTTGTTTTGGCATGCTTAATTTCTGTTTTGTAATGTGAAATGTACCTTGGCTTTGAAAATCCCTAACACTAAAATATGGCAAACTTGTAGTTGCATTTCAGGAAACCCAAGGCTTTAAATTCATCTGCTGATGTTACTTGAAAACTTGCTTGTGAAGAAGAACAGAAAAATAACCAGCAAATTCATTAAGGGCAGAAGGTGGATGGTATGAGCTTTGCAAGGACAGATATGTTTTGCAAACACAGTAATATCATCCTTGATCTTAATTAAGAAATAGTTTAGTCATTGGCCACCTAAGGTCTTGCAGTCATACGGGCTTTCTGCTATCTGCACTTATCAGTGTTACCTGTAACTGTTGGTTTTGATTTAAAAGGATTTTTTTAGTTAAAGCTGCAGTAGTATGAAAGAAGAACAGTTAAGGGATAAAGGAAAAAAGTATGCTATTTCTTAAGGCTTGAGTTCTACTAGTGAAGCTGAACTTTGGTTGGGGTTAATCAGATTCTCTAATTGATGCCAGGTGTGTACCCAAGAAGACTGAATGCTGTAATTAAATCAAAAGGTGCTTCAACAAAGTATTAGTTTAAGGGTGTGCACACTTATGCAACCAGCTTATTGTACATTTTTTATTTTTTTTTTTTATTTTCCCCTAACAGATTTGTTTGTTTTTCAACTGAATTGTAGAGGTTATAGGTCACATTTAAAGGTGGGAAAAGTTTTGAAATGATTTATTGTGGTCTCATTTTTTTATATCACAAAAGCCTGACGTTTTAACAGGGGTGTGTACACTTTTTATATCCACTGCAGAATCTCGTAATGTTAAGAATTTCAGCAGAATTTAAAGCTAAACTTCAAAAGCAAATCTCAAATAAAGAATTACAGCCAAATTTTAAAAAAGTAAAAACGAATAAAGCTCCAGGAATGGACAGTATAATAACAGAAATATACAAACTTTGGTAATGCTGTATGGGCGTACCCCACCGGGTGCGCAGTAGCAAAGCCCACCTAGATCATGCCCACTGCCCAACAGTCCAGGACCGTAATGTATTTTTTCTTGTATTTTGCAGGGGGTCTGCGCCCCCCCCCTCTGCAAATTAAATGTGCTAACTTCGAGATCGCACTACATTGTGGAAAAGGGTAAACACCCATGGCATACCCACATCTGTGTGAGAACTGTTCAGTGGAGTACACATGTACAGCATCACCCAAACTTTTTCCTTCTTCCATCATATCTTTCTTTCATAAAACTTTGAAATTTAATCACAAGGAAAGATGCCTCCTCCTTGGAGGTATTCATTAATCACACCCCTATGCTAAAAAAAAAAAAATAAAGAACCCCAGTTTTGTGGCTCTTGTAGAACCCATCTGACTTTTGAATAATAATTGATGTCTGTCATTACAGATTGATTATATGAGTTAAGGGTTGATTTATTCTGTCATGATCAAGCAGGCTTTATACATAATAGACATACTCATGGTAATATTAGAAGAGTATTAATCCTTCTAATTCTTCTTTCGGCTTTTCCTGGTTAGGGGTCGCCATCCTTATTAATGTTTTAAATAGGGAGAATGAAGAAGCCCTGATAATTGGTTTAGATATTGAAAAGGTGTTTGGTTCTAAATGTGTATGACTTCCCCCTACTTTTACTGGTCTTAAATTACATTTAAATTGTTATAAATTTTTTAATGTTAACTAGGTTGTTTTACTTTGGATCCTATTCCTTTAACTAAAGGTACCAAACAAGGTTACCCTTTATCTCCAATTCTGTTTGCTGTTGCTATTGAAATCTTTGCTATCCTAATTCAAAATAACCCCCTGGGATTCAGGTTACTGACTAAAGCTCTTGCCACCCCTATAGTGCCTTTTTTAGGCAAGGTTCAAAGGACAAAACCACCACCGTAACAGATACAAGCATGCAAAATCTGAAGGTAATATTACTCAATGCTAGAAGTCTGCTGCAGCTGCTGCATCTTTCGGCTTTTCCCAGTTAGGGGTCGCCACAGCAGAACTCCGGTCCGCTAATGATTGGTAGTTGAATTTTACATGCCGAGTTACCAGCCCTGACGCACAACCTTCAACGAAGGTACGCCCATTCACACATGTCTCCACGCAGAAGACGCTCTAGCTGAGAATCGAACCGGACAGTGTCTTACTGTGAGGCGACAACGCTACCGCAGCACCACCACCGCGGATCATGCACTCTCTCGAGGCACTCCTAAAAATGGAGAACATCAATATCTGTGCCGTAACTGAGACTTGGTTCAAGGCTCCAGAGAGCACTCCTGCAATACCAGGCTACAACTCTTACCACACTTTTCGGCCACAAAACCAAGACCAAAAAGCCAACTTCATGCTACTGAAGTCAGAAGTGATGAACTTCATGACACCCATGCAGACGGGATCTGAAAGTTCAACTGCAGAATCCTACACTAAGGCACTGTACGAGCACATCCACTCGTGCATGAATCATGCCATCCCAAATAGAACCATGATGCTGTCCTCCAAAAAAAAAAAGGAAGCCAATCTGGTGGTCCCCTGCTATAAACTATACAACAGAAGGAAGAAACTGTTGCAGAAAAGAGGAAAATCCCAGGATGCAAAAAACTCCCTCACCAGCCTCAGTAAGAAGCTGAGATCCCTCTTAAAATCCTCAAAAGCTAGTTACGAAAATAAAATTGCCAAAGATAACCACAAGGCATTCTATAGTTATGTCAAGAATCTAAATGGCAATGCTCAGATCTGCTCTGAGCTTCAGCAGAATGGCATTAAATATACTTATCCCAAGGATATTGCCAATATCCTGGCAGATCGATTTAGTGCCAACTTCACCCCCCTGTCACCCCCTAAAGGGCCCATCTCAGTAGCAAAAGATTGCCAAATTCTGGTAATCACGGCCACACAGGTAGAAACCGCACTCTCCAAAGCTAAGAATGCAGCATCCATGGGACCAGATGACATCCCAGGCTGTGTACTACATGAACTACAAAATGAACTGGCACCTCACCTAAGTGTCATGTTTAATCATAGCCTCACCTCAGGCTTCGTGCCCACTGAGTGGCACACAGGTACAGTTATCCCACTGCACAAGGGGGGATCCACCTTGGATCCTGGGAACTACCGTCCCATCAGTCTGACGAGCCTGATCTGCAAGGGTATGGAACACATTATCATGGAACTTATAAACAAAGAGATTGGCAACCTTCAAACACTGGACCCCACCCAGTTTGGGTTTGTGAAGGGCCAATCTTGTCTCCTGAACCTGATTGACTTCTTTGAATCAGTCTCCAGAGCTGTGGACGAGGTTAAGGCGGTCCACACAGCCTATCTGGACCTCGCCAAGGCCTTCGACACCATCCCCCACTCTGGAATCATAGATAAACTTACTAAGCTGGGCATAAATCCCTACGTCACTCGATGGGTTGCTAACTGGCTTACTGACAGAACCCAGACTGTAAAAGTAACAGATTCCAAATCCAGCTCCAGACAAGTGACAAGTGGAGTACCTCAGGGTTCAGTCCTGGGACCACTCTTGTTTGGCATCTACTTCTCTGAAGTACAGACCAACACTAAGGGACTCTGGCTAACAAAGTTCGCAGATGACTGCAAACTGGGAGCCATTATTGAATTCCCAAATTATGTGGATTTTCTACAAAAGGGCCTTACAGAAACAGATACCTGGTGCCAGAGCCATGGGCTCAAACTTAATGCCAAGAAATATATAGTTATCCCCTTTGGAAAAAACATGTACCCATGAATTACCACATAGCTGGCAGTACACTAAACATCAAAAGTGTGATGAGAGACTTGGGGACACATGTGGACAGTGGTCTCACTTTCGATAACCACATCACCACAACAGTCAGGAAATCCTGCTATGTGGCACACCTCATCACTAAGGGCTTTTCATCCAGAAAAAAAGGAGGTCATTGTCCCACTGTAGTCATCCCTCATTAGACCCATTATAGAGTATAATGCCCCGTTTGGTATGTACCTCACAAGACATCTGCAACAGCTAGAAAGGCCACAGAAATACCTCACTAAAAGAATCACAGGTCTAAAGCAGATGTCATATGCTGACCATCTAAAAAAAACTCCAGCTATACTCTGTGGCATATCGTCTACTCAGAGGCGATCTCTGCTTAACATACAAGGCGATGTCAAACCCTGAGCTGTTGGACATGCTCCACTTAAAGAAATCCCAATTCCTCAGAGCCACACGCTCCAGTGATCTAAACCTTGTCATCACAATGAACAAAACATGCTGGAGGGATAGGTTCCTGACCCAGAGACTCCCCATACTCTGGAATAGACTGCCCATACATGTCAAGCAGAGCGCCTTCTTGGCCGTCTTCAAAAGGAACCTTGATGATTGGATGGGAGATTAGAAATTCACCCCGGGGATAATGTCAAGTCGCCCTGCTAGACAGGGGTCCAGAGAAGTAAATATTGTGGGAAGAAATATCCAGGGAATTGTTATGGCTAGGCTTGTATAGGCCCTAGGGCCGATAGCCTAGTACCAACCTATGAACCAAAGATTAATGGTCTTGATGTATATATTCAGTATTCTCCCAAAATTATGTTTGCAGATGACGTTTTACTAACACTACCTAATTTAACAACGGGTCTATATTAGAACATCGACTTTTTGAAACGTTGAATGTTCTAATATCGACCCCTATTCAGTGAATGCTGACAACATCGAGCATGCAGAAAATATTTGCTGTTCATAGGTCAGTACTAGGTTAACTGCCCTTGCGGGCCATTTTAAGCCTAGCCAATTATCCCTTGTGAGACTCAAACCCTGCACCTTGTGTTTGTAAGGCAAACACCTTAACCATTAGGCCACCCTCCCACCCTTCCGGCACACATAAGCACAACACAAACACACCAAACAGCAGTCCACACACATACACCTAAAATCCTGCATGTAACCCTACACTAAACTGTACATACACCACTAGCTATCCACTTACCTTAACCCGAACCCTAACCCTAAGGTCGGTCACTATCGCACACTCACCCCAACCCTAACCCTAAGGTCTGTCACTATCGCACACTCACCCCCCCGGTCCCTAACCCTAACTCACCTACCCTGCGCCCTAACCCTCACGTCCACACAGTCGCACACTTACCTGATCCCGACCCGTAACTTTCCACCACAGTGCTGAACATAGCGAAGCCACAGAAACGGCCAACCGAATTCCTTCCCTAGGAAGAAATTCGGTGTTCCGCAGCTTCGCTGTTTTCAGCATTCGCTGAATAGGGGTCGATATTAGAACATTCGAAGTTGTGAAACTTCGATGTTTTAATATAGACCCTTTAACAGCAACTGTCTCAGAATTTGAATCTTCAGTAAATTTGTTTCATTCTATCTTGCATCTAAAGTTTCATCAAAGAAAATCTAAATACATGATTTTAAATAAAAAAAGAAAAAAATTCTAAATTGTAAAAATCATATTGGAAAACAGATTCCCTTGATTATCTTGGGATATGTCTACTTAGCTCAGTAGCAAAGACAGTGACAGCTAATTATAACAATATTATAAACACAATTAAAAATATAAACGTAAATGGAATAAACTTTTCATTTCCTTTGAAGATAGACTTCAATTAATAAAAATAATTCTTCTACCCAAAATATTGTATGTAGCTCAAGCAGTATCTATTTTTTTCCAGAAAAATACTTTATTGATATAAATAAGCTGTTAGTAAAATTGCTATGGTTTCATAATAGAAATAGAATAGCTTTCCTTCACCACATCAGACCATGGGATTAGGGAGGGATTAATTTTCCAGATATTGAAACCTATGTCAAAGCTTCAGTATTTAAAATCATCTTGAACTGGATAGATCCAAGTTATATTTGTAACTGGAAGTCTGTACATTTAACTTACAAAATGATGATAATCTGTCAGCTAACTTATCCTTAAAAGGTAAGTTACATTACACAATATAATATTTTTATACCTACAAAGTTTAATTTTTATAAATTCTGTACTTTAAAAAAAGGTAACGCTAAAATCTGGTTTGAAGCTTTAATTCCTTTTAGTATTACCAACATGTTTTTGATAAGGTTCACAAGAACATGTTTAGTTATTGTGAAACTAAAACTTTTAGATGTTGGCAACAGTGTATTAAATAACTCCGTTAAAGAAATGCAACAACTTATAAAATATTTTGATACGGATTCTAATGATTGGTTACTTCAGAGTGTGATAGCTCGTTCCCATGATCTGTGTAGAACTCTTAGTAAGTAATTTTTTTAAAGAAACCCTAAATTGGTAAACTGTTTATATGAAATTATCTGCAATAAATCTCAAATTGGAAGTTTAATTTCAAATTATATACAATTTAAATAAAATGCAAGACAAAACCACAAGATAAATTTTGGAATCGTACTACTATGGTTCAGTTTTGTTGTTTGTCCTATGAGAACAAATCTCAGATTTTGTCTTCAATCAAACTTACACATCTTGATTACAGTATTGGGGTATATTTACGTGGAAGTTCTTGTGCAGAGGGTTCCTAACACCAAATAAGCAAGTAAATTTTAGTAAAACCAACAATATTTCTTGTTGGAGATGCAGGCAAGAACGTATCGCTGATTGGTTACACATATTGTATAACTGTTCTCTGGTAAAATAATGTTGGTTTGATTGATTTTTTAAAAGCTTTGTTTTCAGACTTTCATTATCAAAATCTTTAATTTTATTTAATGTTAATGAAGGTCTTGCTTTGAATAAAGATAAATTATCTCTACTTTGGAATTTACTTGCAGTTGTAAGGAGAAGTATAACTAGAAAGTGGAACTCCACTGCTGCACCACTTTTTGAAGATTTTTTTGTCCTTTTTAAAAGAAACAGCTCGCAAGGAAGTCAAAGTAAAAGAACTCAAGATTTATCCTAAAAGTGTCATAAGTAACCCTTTGAAGAAAGTGATATCTCTTATTGATACTTTTCATCTGGATCCTGACTCTCTATAATGGAAAATAGAAGTTATGTATTTTCTTCATTTATTCGTCTAGGAATCTAATGCTTTAAATCTATTTCAGGCCTTTGTATATATTGTAAATAGTTTATTTGGTTAAATAATTATTACTAGTTATTAGATTATTATAATGCATTAATTCATTTTGTTAACAAAAAAGTAATTTTTTGAGTAAAAAAATCATCTTTGTAACTTGAATTTTGCTTGTATTCATCTTGTACCCTGACAGGGTGCTAAAATGAGAACATTTTTGAATGGGATTTGCCAGTACTCTATCAGGATTAGTAAGATAAATCAGAAAAGCATCTGTGTAAAGAGCTGACTTATGTTGCTGACCCCCATACCTTTATATATTAGAAGTACAACATTTTAGAGCTAGTGATTCCAGGTAAAGTGTATACAAAATGGATGAATAGGCAACCTTGCTTTGTGTCCCTGCCCATAGGCAACATTTCTGAGAGTCTGGCACACAACTTAACTCTTGCTACAGAGTGGCCGTAAAATAATCTCCAACAGGCCAACAAAACCTTCCTGTAAACCTCACGCCCTTAAGACTTTGGGTGGAATGGGCCTTTTTATTCAGTCGGATGCCTTCATCAGCCCTATGATGGTATGAGACATCTTCAGTTAAAGGGACAGTCCCTGGGAGATTGTTTGAAGTTCTCATCATCATCAGCCTCCTTTTTCCCATTTTTTTCTACATGGAATCTGGGTATCGTGTTAACTGTCACCAGCTGTCTCGATTCAGTGCTACACTCCTGCCTTCTTCAACACTCACGCCTGACTATCGCAGATCTTATTTCACAAAATCTATACACCTCTTTGCTGGACGTTCTCACTTCCTCTTACGTTCTTCCTGTCTATCCCAAATCTTCCTCACCCGATTGTCTTCTACTTTTCTGCACATATGTCCAAACCACCTTAATCTGTTCTCTTTGATCTTTTTTGCAGTCGGAGCTACTTTGGCTTTTGCTCTTATGTCCTCATTTCTTTGTCTGTCCCACAGTGTGCATCCTACCACCCTTCTCAGGCACTTCATATCTATCACCTCTAACTTTCTTCATCTGTTCTGCCTTAACTTCCCAGGTTTCTGTACCATACAGTAGTGCTGGTCGCACCACTGTCTTGTAACCTTACTTTTCAGCTTCTTTAGCGTTCTTCTGTCATAGAATACACCTGACACTCTATGCCAGTTGGCTGCAGCCCCTCTTATTCTAGCTTTGACCTCTTTGTTCAGACTTCCTTTCTCCTCAACCACCCCTCCCAGATACTTGAAGTTGTTTACCTGTTCCACTATCTTCCCTTCTATCTCTATTTTCAGCGTTTTTTGATTTCCCCAATTTGCTGCTATTACCACCATCTTATCTGTGCATAGTTTCATCCCATGTGCCTTCAGTTTTGCATTTAATTCTCCTATCCTTTGCTGAAGTTCTAGCTCAGTGTCTGCCTGTAATGCCACATCGTCCTCCTACAGCAAATACTTAGCTGGAGAGGGAATACCATAATAACAAAGGTGATTTCTGCAGTGTGAGGTTCTTCCATTGCTCATACTTTGTTGATCTGTCCCCTCCGACTTGTTTGCTAATGTCGTCCATCAACAGTATGAACAGCAGTGGGCTCTGAGTTGAGCCGTGGTGTACACCCACTCCCACTGGGAACCCCTCTGTGAGACCGAACACTGTTCGTACTTGAGTAATTGGGTCCATGTACATACCTGACTACAAGCCACTGTAGTACCGCCCAGATCAGCTTTCTTGGGACCTTGTCATATACTTTCTCCAAGTGTAGGAATGTCAAGTTGGACTTTCTCCAGATCTCTAGCTTCTTCTCAAGTGTCTGTCTCATAGCAAACATGGGATCATTTGTGCTGCATCCTGATCTGAATCCAAACTGCTCATCTCCCATCTTACATTCTACTACTCTGCTTATCCTTTTATCAGTCACCCTCTCCAGAACTTTCATGCAATGCGATAGGAGTTTGCCTCTTTACTGTCCACAGTTGTGGATGAACCCTTTGTTCTTGTACACTGGTAGAAGTATGCTTATTCTCCAGTCATCTGGGATATGCCATTCTCTCCATACTGCTATTAGTACCCTCAGGCACCATTTCTCCCCTGTCTCACCCAACATCTTTATAATTTCCGCTGTGACCTTATCTGAGCCTGCTGCTTTCTCTGACTTCATTTTCCTTAGTGCTGTTCTTACTTCTTCTAGGGTAGACTCCTCTTCTCTCATCATAGGCTGTTACTGGGGCAGTACAACTTCTGTGGGGTTTTCTTTATTCAGAATCTGCTGGAAATACTCCTCCCATCTGCCTTTGATGTCCTGTGGACTTCTGAGCAGGTTGTTGCTGGCATCCATTATGACGGGTGTTGACTATCTTTTTTATCTTTCTGTCTTTGCCTTGCAACCTAATACAGTTTCTTTGTGCCACTTACTGAGTCACTTTCCAGAAGTTGGTAGAGTGCCTCTGATGTTTTATTTTTTGCTATTGCAACTTCTTTCTTAGCCAACCAGTAGTCCTTCCTAGCCCCGTCGGTCGTTTTCTATCTCCCACTTCTTCCTGCACTCCCTCTTTCTTTCTTTTGATGACTTCCTGGACTTCTGCATTCCACCACCAGCTTTCCTTATGTATCTTATTTCCATACCTGGCTTGGCCACATATCTTTTCTGTAGTCCTAACACATGCTGTTTTAGGTGCTGACATTCATGTTCAACTCCACCTATTTCCTCCTCTTTTGGGGATAATAGAGCCCTGAGTAATTCCTTGAACCATTGTACTTTCTCTCCAGTCAACTTCCAAGTCTTCAGCCTGGTCTCTGTTGACCTTGGAGCCTTCTCTGACCACTGCTTGCAGTTGATTGTGGCAACTAGTGGTTTATGCTATGGGACAACTGTTTCACTGGGGATGACTTTGCAATCATGGATTCTACCCCAGTGCCTTTTCCTTACTAGGAAGAAGTCTACCTGAGTTGCATGTTGGCTACTCTTGTATGTATTCTTGTGACTGTCTCTCTTTCTGAACCATGTGTTGGCTGTTATCAAGCCGTTTACCAGACAGAAGTCTAGAATGGCTTCTCCTTCTTTATTCCTGTTTCCCCACCCATCTGGACCCAAGCAGTCCTCATATCCTGTTCTGTCTGTCCCGATATGTGCATTCAAGTCACCCATTATCAACACCAGTTCATGTTGTTCTACTTTATCTAGCAGGTCCTGCAACTGCTGTCTGAATGCACTCTTTTCCTCACAGTCACAACCCTGTTGTGGGGCATAGGCTGAGATTATGAGTACTTCCTTATTACACTGGAGTCTGATTGCCACGAGGCTGTCATTAATTCTGATGATATCCCTCACTGCTTACCACAATTCCTACACCATTTCTAGCCTTTCCCCCACCTGAGTAGCAGAGTCTGGATCCCAAGCCAAGTGGCTTTGCTACACTGCCCTTCCATCTCATCTCTTGGATACATAGGATGTCCAGCCTCCTCCATATCATCATGTCATCCACTTCCAAGCTGCGTCCTGTCAGTGAACCTACATTAAACGTAACAATTCTCAGTTCATGTTTGGCAGGTTGGTTGGTCTTACATCCAGGTTTCACTTAACAGAGCTATCCCAAGTAACCCAGGCTGGCCAACTAGACACCGGCCAGCCAGTGGCTTATTGACCCTGGGTTTTGTGGCGGGCACACACTGGCCAATAGGGGCATATATACCACTCCCACCATTAGCAAGGGTCCCTGGCATGGGTCAGAGTAGGCCAGGTTCTCAATCCACTTAGTAACTACCCATGCCCATTTTGGGGTCATTAGTCAACATGACCGAATCACCTAGAGATGTATTTTACACCATCTAGTGGCTAGCCCTGCCACTGCACGCAGTCTGTGATCTGTGCTCTATCTTGAGGGTGCTTTGCATCATAGTGGATGCCCAAAGTGGTTGGTCTTCCCTCTATAAGGCACCATGTAGAGTCTGTGATGCTGCCCACAGCTCCATTCATTGGTGAGTTTAAGATGGCAACACTCGGCATGTTTTTCAGACATGGGAGAAACCCCATGGAGACACAGGGAGAACGTGCAAACTTCAAACAGGTATTGGTTGGAGGTCAGGATCGATCCTTGTACCTTGTGCATGGGAGACAAAGACCTTAACCATTTTGCCAACTTGTCTCATAATTTTGAGTTTGTCTGAAGTTCTTCTGTTTGATGTAAATCCCATCTTGTTCTGCATGAGTATTCTTGAGAACTTGTTTGCCAGTAGTACCATGAATCTTGTAATCGCAATTTAAAATCAAGACAGGTCTGTAAGAGACAGCTAAATAATGTTCCTTCCATGGCTTTGGGATAAAAACTAGAATGGCCTATTTCTGAGATGAAAGAGGTAACTAGTTAGTAGAATGCAGTTCAGTAAGACACAGAAATTTGTTAATGATGGCTTCTCCATCCTTATTGATTTCTAATGATGTCTCATCAGACCAGGGGGTTGTAATTAAGACCTATTTTACCATTACGTTCCTAATCTCTTCCTTACCCGTAGGTTGAATAAGTTTCTGAGAAAACTAAATGAGCTGTGGTAACTTCAAGCCTCAGAGGTACTCTGTTATCTAATGTTTGTGAGTTACAGTACACAACTCACTGTGGTTTAAGACTCCTAATGTAATTGAGAAAAGATGTGCAAAATTTCCTCAAGGTCTATGCACATTTTAAGAGTGATAGGACCGCAAATAGTGATCATAGATTCATAGGTGTTTACTAGGCTAACGACCACAAGGGCCTTTTTAAGCCTAGCTATGTATCCCAAATCTCTCCCAAATTCTGATACCCTTTGTCAGTGTAAGCAGAGGCTTGGCAGATGAAACATTTACAAGGAGAGGCCTGGGAGATGAACCATTTCCAGGCTGCCAGTGTCTATTAGAGATGTATGTGCCAAGCCAAGGATGAATTTCCTGTTCCCCATTTAGTTGTCCAAGTTAGACTTGAATTGGGTTAGGGAGGAACTTTGCTTTACATGGATGGGAAGCCTGTTCCAGAGATGGGGGTAGTCTCTGGGATCCACACCTCTCTCTCTCTCTGGCAGGTCCTATTTATATCACAGGCAAGGTGCAAGTCTTTAGAATGGGTAATTCTGGTGCTGTTTGTTTTGTGGGTATGGAGGAGATCCATCAGAGTGGGTTCTGACATTGCCCTGTATGCCAGGCATAGATTTCCCCTCAAAAGCCTGTAGGAGACAGAATACAGGATAGGGCCTTGAGGGGGTATGCATAAAATGTTTTACTTACGCCCTGTATTCTTTTAGTGCGGAACCTCTGTGGACGTTCCACTTGTTTGATATGCCTAGTTAGCTACATACCAAAGGGGGCATTGTACTCCGTGATAGGTCTGATGAATGCCAAATACAGTGGAACAATGACTTCCTTGGACTTAGATGCCATTGCTTTGTTTATAAGTTATGCAGCATAGAATGATTTCCTCACCACTGTAGACACATGATGGTCAAAGGCTAGATTACTGTCTGTGTGTCCCGAAGTCCCTGACTACTGGGTCGGTTGTAAGGGAAGTGTTGTCAATATGATAGTTACCAGGGGTGGATGACTTCCTGAAGGATACTGTTATGCATTTCTTAGTATTTAGTTTTAGTCCATGGGTCTGACACCAGTTGTTTGTCTGAGTTAACACTTCCTGGAGAACATTCTGAGTCGGTGTGGGATTCAGTGGTAGCTACCGATTTGCAGTCGTATACAAATTTAGTCAGCCAGAGACCACTGGCATTGGCCTTGACTTCATAGAAGTAAATGCCAAAAAGGAGCAGTCCAAGGACCGATCTCTGAGGGCCTCTTCTTGTGACTGGCCTCTCTTTATAGAGTTCATAGAGTTCATAGGTTAGTACTAGGCTACCTGCCCTTTCAGGCTATTTTAAGCCTAGCCAGTTACCCCATGTGAGAATCAAACCCTGCACCTTGTGTCTGTAAGGTAAACACCTTAACCATTAGGCTAATCGCCCTTTAGAGCTGGACTCCCCAATTCTAACTTTCTGGGTCCTGTCTATGAGCCAGTTGGCTATTCACTGGGTGACATGTGGCTTTGTACCCAAACTCTTGAGTTTGTCAGCAATGCCTCAGTTGGGGTATTGTGTCAAATGCCTTGGCCAGGTCAAGGTAGGCAGTGTGAACCATTTTTATCTCATCCTTTGCTTTGGTGAACTTCTCAAATAAGTCCACCAGGTTGAGTAGGCATGACCTGCCCTTGTTGAAACCGAACAGGCTTGGATCCAGTGTCTGGAGGTTTACTATGTCGTTATTGATCATTTCCATGATAATTCTTTCCATGGTTTTGCATATAAGACTAGTGAGACTTATGGGTTTGTAGTTTCCAGGGTCTGTAGATGGCCCAGCTTTGTGCAGAGGGATGACAAATTGAGAATCAAACCCTGTACCTTGTGACTGCAAGATAAACACCCTAACCATTATGTCAACTCACAAACCTAAAGTTGACTCTGGTGGGACACAAACCCACAACCTTTGAATGCATTTTACTAGAAGTCGAGTGTGCTATCCATTGCACTACAAGACATCTTATGATGTCCTTGCACATCACTGTTGCAGTATTCATCACCTCTGGAATCTCCTGCCAAGGATAACCCAATGTCTGGCCAGTATACCAAAGCCTTTATTACCTAAGGAACTTTCTGTGTCAGATGTATGCTCCTTGCGCAAGTGTAGAGCTTAAAGGTGAAGTACATACACACACTCTCAACTCAGAACTTCATTGCTGCTAGTTCGAACGCCATTGTTGTACATTGGTCTGAATGCCCTTCACATTCGCTGGTTATACCGAGCCTACATCTTTCATAAAGTACCCCATTGGAGTTTTTTTTTTTTTTTTTCTTGCATTGTTCAGTGGGTTACTTGTCTTCCAAGAAAGGGAAATGTCAGTGTGGAAGGCAGATTCTCCATAAAGACCGCCACAGTAGGTGCTTGGGTTATTTAGGTGTGTCTCACAACCGCACTCAGTGTTCTGTTAGGCCTTTGTACCCAAGACCTTGCATAGCCACCTTTCCTCACTTTCCATGTACCTTGAGAACCAACATCTCAAGCTTTTGGCCCAGGGTACCATGGAAGAATCTGCTTGCTTCGAGGTACAGCCGCCACTAAAGAAGGCCAAGAAACCTAGGCGTGAGTCTGCTCTTGTCCAGTCTCAACCAGATGTCAGTGAGAACCCAGAGAACAACATGGCATTACCTTCAGTTTCTTCTGCAGCAGACTTCTGGGAGGCTGGCACAGAACCTGCTTCTCGCACATACTTGGTGGCATTGCAGATTTCTACCACTGATGTTGAGGGGGAACCACAGCTAGTTATTTCCAAGTTGGCCCAGAGGGATTCCTCCGGTCCTTGTTAGGGAAGAGGTGCCAGTACTTAACTCCCAAATCTGCAACCATCTGACTTTTTGCCATCCCTTCCTCTCAGCCAGGTTCCCTGTCCCTCAGGCTTTCTCTTCCACTTTGGCGTGTGATTACCGCAGACATACAGGATGTTGTGTAGTCCAATCTCACCTTCATTTTTACATACGGGTTTGGAGCCGACCTCGGCTCCGATTCGGCCGATTTACAAGCTCGAAGACTTCTGGTTGGCTCGTGGCTAAGCAGGTATCCCATAGTGCACCTGTACAAACCCCAGATCTTGTTTTCTGAGTCGACCAGTTCGGTTGTGCTTCTCTTGGCTCTGGCTAAGTGTTAAAATGCTTCTATTTAAATTTTGTGTTAGTTACTACGGTGTTGTAAGATGATATTATCTTGGGCAGTAGTGTTGTTTGCCCTTTTTGGTGCATTCTTAGCTTAAACTTGTTGTTAGTTTGGTATCCTGTGTGCCAGTTTAGAGTTCTTGTAGGTGTCATTACGCTTTTTTTCCTTATCAGGTAGTTTGTTAGTTTGTGGTGGTTTTCTGCTGATAGTTAACAGAGGCTCCTGTTATTCTGTTGTCTTTCTAGACTGTTATTGACAGCTTAGTTTCCTTAATCTGAGATTGTATTTTTGGCGGGGATCCGCTGGTTATTTGCTAAGGGTTGGAGTTCCTCCCTTAGTATGTTAGTTTTTTCTTCTAATTGTTCCACATAGAGTTATATACAGTTTTCTGTGTGTGTGCATTCTCTGGTCTGTTTAAATTAGAAGACCCAGTTTCTGTCCCACAGGGCTAGGCCTGTTTGTTAGAGGACCTAGTCCTCGTGGTACTTTCTTCTGTAGGGCTTGGCCCATTTTGGTTAGAGGACCTAGTCCTCTTCCCTCTTTCTTCTTCTTCCTTTCGTGTGTGTGTGTGTGTGTGTGTGTGTGTGTGTGTGTGTGTGTGTGTGTGTGTGTGTGTGTGTGTGTGATGTCTAAAGAGAGTAAGGAGCACAAACCTTCGGGTTTTAAGAAGTGCATGAAATGCTCCCAAAAGATGTCTTTAACGGATGGCCACAGTAGCTTTGTCTACTGTTTAGGGGCCATCCACCTGCGGGAATCGTGCTTGTTCTGCCATGCTTTCTCTCCTAGGGTGTTACAGGAGAGAACAAGCTTATACTCAAGGGTCTACTAAGACCATCTTTTGTGGAAGTTCTATCCAGTTCTTCGGCTTCCTCCAAGTCTGGCAAATCTAAGTCATCAAAAAGACCTTTTCCTGTGCCGGCTGGTGTCTCGGAGCCACTTTCCAAACAGTCAAAATCTGCCACCTCGACTCCACTGCCTTCAGAGCCGAAGGATAGCACTATTGTGGTGTCAGAGTCGGTTCCAAGTGTTTTGGAGCCGATCTCGGAACCGATTGAATCAGCAATTGAATCTGCTTCTCGGAGCCGGTCTGTGTATTCCGTATCGGTTTCCGTATTACTAAAGTCTCCAGTGTCCCCTAGATCAAGATCCCCCACTATGTCTTCCAGATATTCCAGGAGCCTTTCGGAAGAAGATGTGGAGAGGGTAGTGTTGAGACTCCTGAAGTCATCTGCCTTACCAAAATTATTGTTGGCTCCGACCCAGTCAGCTCCAGAGCCACTCAATCCAGCTTTGCCCTTGTCTGCTTTTCCTCCTCCGAGCCATGTTGGCCCTTCGGAGCCAAAGTGCTTGGTGCCACTGGAGGTACAATCAGTTCCATCTCCCTTTGTCGCTGCTTTGGAGCCGGGTTCAGCTCCAACATGCTCAGTGCAGTCCGTCGTGTCCAGGGGCCAAAGCTCTCCTGTCGGCACCGACAGGGATGGTTGGAATCGATTTTCTTCGGTTCCGATTCTTCCTCTCGGTGCATCGGCCAGGGTGAGCTGGGACCCTGCATCTATCTCAGAGCCGACGGCTCTGACGTCAACCTTTGTCTTTTACGAGCGGGGGGGGGGCTTCAGAGCCGGAGAGGTCGGCGTTTGAGATGATGAGGAGCGTGCTGTCTCATTCTCCAGCACCTACCAGTGGTACCAGCACTCTTCCCCTGAGAACACCAACTTTGGTCTCAGCCCCTATTCTCTCCGGAGACAGCAGAGACCCTCAGCCTCAGGAGCCATCGGCTGGTGGCCCCCGGAATGCCCTTTTGAGGAGCCTCCCCAGAAGAGGCTATGTAAGAGGAAGCATATTGACTCCCAGGATGAGTCCTTGACATTGGACACTGACCTTGAGGAGTCGGATGGGTCCCCCGAGTCGTCCTCTGATGTCTCCTTCATGAACATCTTGGAGATTCTTAAGCAGAGGTGCGACTGGCCCACTGTCAACCCTTCTGATGAGGAGTCGGTGTACCTGAAGGCTTTTGGGTCCCAACCTTCTGCCTCTTGGGTGTATCCACCTTTTGACGAACTAATGGATCTAGTTGGTCGAAAGGTGTGGGATACTCCTGATGCCATGGAGCCAGTCCCCAGAGACCCAATAAGTTCCTGTCTGCCCCTCCTGGTAAAGAGTTTTTGTCTAAGGGCGTTCCCGTAGATGCCATGGTGGTTGCGGCGGCCACAAAGAAGGAGCTGGCGGACACTTCTTCCTCTGTTCATCCGCCAAATAAAGAATCTCGACAGATGGACAGATTTGGGAAGCGTATCTTTAGTTCAGCGACATTTACCCTTCGATCATTGAACTATCTCACTCACTTCACGAGATTACAGAGGGATCTCCTCAAGGAGTTAGGAGATTCTATACAAGGCGCGTGTACTGAGGGAGTCCCTGACAAGATCTCTGCTCCGTTGTCCACCTTAAATTCTATAGTTAACTCCTCCATGCGGCTTATCTCCTATGCGGCTGATGGAGTGAGTAGAGCAGCGAGTTCAGTTGTTGCCGTGAGGCTTCACTCCTGAATGCGCTTGTGTAATTTTGCAGAACTGTTCAAGTCTACTTTCACCAATGCCCCATTTGATGGTTCCTCATTGTTTGGTTCCAAGGTGAAGGACACACTCACTTGGTGTGAGCAAGAAGGAAAGACGCTTTCTGCCATGGGAGTACATTTTACTATTCCCTCTCGACCATACCCCAAAGGTCAAAGGGGTGGTAAAATGTGGCTCAAAAAGTCCCAGAGGGTCTTTCCGGACACACACGGTGAATCCTCCTTCAGAGGCAGAGGAGGAGGAGGAAATGGGAGACGTCGCCCTTCAAAACAGAGACGCCACTATTTAACTTTGTGCTCAGTTAGGGATCTCCATAAATTGGGAAAAATCTGCATTATTGCCCTCTCAATCTGTGATTTTTTATAGGCGCAGAGGTAGACACAGTGAACATGACACCTCGTCTCCCCACCGACAGGGCACAAAACTTAATCTTTCAAATTCAACGTCTACTTCCGTTGCAGAAGGTCAAAGCGAAGTGGGTTCTTCAGCTCCTTGGGACTATGGCTTCCACCATTCTATTAGTACCATTAGCCAGGTTGCACATGAGAATTCTCCAGTGGCTTCTGTCTTCCCAATGGTCCTTCCAGTATCTCCCGCTGAGTCATCCTATCCTGCTGACGGAATAATGCAAGAAGGACCTTCTTTGGTAGATAGCTCCCAACCAGTTGATCACAGGCGCCCCATTTGTTCATGCCCAACCCGTTGCCACTGTGACCATGGATGCCTCCCAGATCTGGTGGGGGGGCATTATCTCAGCAGGACTGTCCAAGGCACATGACAAGAACACGAGGCTGACCTGCGTATCAGTGTTCTGGAGATGAGGGCGGTGCTCCTGCCGTTGCAAGTACTTCAAGACCTTCTTCCTCTTGGGACTATTGCGATACAATCAGACAGCATGTCGGTAGTTTGGTCTATCAACAAACAGGGCGGTACCAGATCTTACCCACTCTGTCGAAAGCCAGTCGGCTGGGAAGCAAATTGATCCTCATTGCTCCTTACTGGCCTCGTCAGGTCTGGGTCCCTTTTCTCGAGCCTCTTCTCCTCGACGATCATGGACCCAGCTCTAGATCTGTTGACTCGCATGTCAGGTTTGCTACATCCCTTAATCCACACCCTCAGGTTGACAGCGTGGCTGCTCCAGTTCCATCCCTAGTCAGGCTTCATGATGTATCATCCTCAGTATCACATATTCTTATGTCCTCCCATAAACCTTCAACTAGGAGGCTGTATGGCAGTAAATGGAAAAGATTTTCTATTTGGGCACAGAAAATGAATGTGGATCCCTACACTGCTTCTATCCCTGTGATTTTGGAATTTCTGTCTGAGCTTTTTCAACAAGGAGCTGCCGCTACCACTATCAGAGTCCAATTGGCATCGATTTCTTATTTTCACTTAGGGTTTCCAGATAACAATTTAATGTCTCATAAGCTATGCAAGACCTTTTTGAAAGGAATCGCTCTTTTTAGACCACCACTGCAAGAACCTGTGGCTTCTTGGGATTTAAATGTTGTGTTGTCCAAACTGACTTCTCCCCGTTTGAACCTTCACACTCATCTTCATTGAAATTTTTGTCTTGGAAGACTGTTTTTGGTAGCTATTATGTCAGCTAGACTGGTATCGGAGCTACAAGCCTCGTCTGTTAAGCCACCTTATTTGATCTTTCACAAGGACAGGGTGTCACTGCGTACTAATCCCTCCTTTTCCCCAAAGTTTGCTCCCCTACTACCTTAAATCAATCCACAGAACTCCCAGTTTTCTTCCCTAATCACTTTAATGCAGCTGAATACCATTTTAATTAGCTGGACGTTCATAGACAGCTATGTTTTTATTTACAGCGGACCAAGGAATTTAGAAAATCAGTTCAACTATTTATTTCCTTTTCTGTTGGGAGGGTGGCCTAATGGTTAAGGTGTTTGCCTTACAAGCACAAGGTACAGGGTTTGAGTCTCACAAGGGATAATTGGCTAGGCTTGCAATGGCTCACAAGGGCAGTTAGCCTAGTACTAACCTATGAAAGTCCTATGACTCCAGATTGGGCTTACAAGTTTCTAAAGTGACACTATCTAACTGGATTTCCAGTTGCATAGCCTTTATCTACTCTGCAGGATCAAGGCTCATTCTACCAGGTCGCTGTCTACCTCTGCAGCCTTTCAAGCCAGGGTCCCACTTGATAATATTTGTGCAGCAGCTACGTGGGCTAACCCTCACACTTTTTATTACACATTACAAATTGGATTTAGCTTACAGGGGTAGAGCATCCTTTGGCTCCACGGTGCTTAGGAATATTTTCCAGTGAGCCACCCAAGAATAACGCGCTAGTGACGCTGTCCCATACGTAAAAATGAAGGTGAGATTGGACTAGACAACATAAAGAAGTTATGTACTCGCCATAACGTTCCATGTTGGTAGTCCATCTCACCCTTCATTTTTACCAACCCGCCCTCCTGCCCCCATCCTGGAAGATCTGGAGATAATAATAATAATAATTTGGTTATCTTTAGTTGGAGACCCTTTAGTATTGGTTTGTCTGTTATGGGTTTTTTCTTCTAGTGAGCAGCAAACAAGATCTGGGGTTTGTACTGGTGCATTATGGGATACATGCTTAGCCACAAACCATCCAGAAGTCTTCAAGCTTGTAAATTGGTCGAGTCGGAGCCGAGGATTGGCTCCGAACCCATATGTAAAAATGAAGGGTGAGATGGACTACCAACATGGAATGTTATGAGTACATAACTTCTTTTTCACGCTGTTATCCTGCAGCATTGCTGTATGACCTGGAAAACCCTTCCCTCTTTTTCTGGTGTTCCCCAACCCCCACAGAAGAGCTTCCTCATTTTCCAGGAGTGTTGCATGGTCTGTTGGACCAGGGAACCATTCAGCCAATTCAGCAGACAGAGAGGGAGTTGTAATCCAGAGTGTTTTTGGTCCCCTAGAAAGGAGGGGTCTGGGAAACCTGTCCTAGATCTATCTTTTCTAAACACCTTTCTAGTAGTGCCTTCCTTCTGAATGCTGTCTCTGTTTCCTCTATTGCTTCCCCAGACCTTTCTGGTATCCTTGGACCTGAAGGGCACTTACCTTTCACATCCCTATCCACCCTCTATTCAGGAAATATTTGTGTTTCTCTGTTTGCTTCTGTCATTTTTAATTATCTGTCGTGCCCTATGGGTTTTTAACAGCCCCAAGAGTGTTCACCAAATGGTTAGCCCCTGTACCCACCTTTTCCAGGCTTCAGGGCATCCAGATATTTCCTTATCTGGATGACCTCTTGCTTCAGGCTCCATCCCATTCCCAGCTGGTGCAAGGTCTTTATTTTACTTGACTTCTGTTACACAGCCTGGGGTTCACTGTCAGCCTTGGGAAGTCAATGTTGAGTCGATCTCAGGACCACGTTTTCCTAAGCTGCAGGTTTTAGACTGTTCCAAGCTGGCATATTTTCCTGCCTCCAAGTTTTTTTCCTCTCACATATTACTTCCTCTTCTCCCCTGTCCTCTCTTCCAGCCAGGAAGTTTCTAAGGGCTCTGGGGTTCATGTCCCCACTGTCCCCATGCATTCCTGGGCAAGGGTTCATATGGAGAACTTTCAGTGGTACTTAAAATCGGTCTGGCTTCAACACTTGCATCAGCTGGACCATATCATTCCTCTTCTCCCTTATCTTAAGCTGAAATTTCACTGGTGGATTTGTCAGCCATCTCTCAATGTAGGTGTTCCTTTCTACCTTCCTCAGCCATCTCAGGAACTCTTTACAGACGTATTAAAGCTGGGGTGAGGAGCAATTTCAGGCACCCTGATGTTACAGGACCTTTGTTCCCCTTTAGTGGAGGATGGATCTCTTCAATGTCAAGGAAATGAGGGCTCTCTTGCTGGCCTTCTATGCGCTCTGGGACCCAGGTCCCTTGAAGGTTTTTAGAAACACCACCACAGTCATGTGGTGCATCAGCAAATAAGGGGGCACAAGGTCCTATCTTTCTATCTTTGCAGAATGGCCCTTCAAGCATGGGAAATAGCCATCAACCTGCAGGTCACCCAACAAACAGTCTGTGTGTGTGTGTGTGTGTGTGTGTGTGTGTGTGTGTGTGTGTGTGTGTGTGTGTGTATATATATATATATATATATATATATATATATATATATGTATATATATGTATATGTATTATGTATATATATGCGTGTATATATATATATATATATATATATGTATATGTGTATATATATATATATATATATATATATATATAAAATATGTGTGTATATACATATATATATATATATATATATATATATATATATATATATATATATATAGTCTTGTGGCAGATTCTCTCAGGAGATCCAAGACACAGCCTCACAAATGGATGCTTCACACGGATGTGTTTCTGGACATAGTAAATTGGTGAGGTATCCCTCAAGTAGATCTTTTTGCCTCTCCTCAGAACAGGCAACTCCATCAGTTCTGTTCCAGAGTCCCAAGCCCTTTAGCTTGTAAGGTGGACTCCATGTCTTTTTCTTTGAAAGGAATGTTCCTGTATGCTTTCTCTCTTCTTCCTCTTCGTACATAGGTCCTTAACAAAATTGGGAAGGGCTCTCCAAAAATATTGTTGGTGACTCCCTTTTGGCCTAGATAACACTGGTTGCCCCTCTTGTTCCATCTTGCCAGGGGCAGTCATCGCAAGTTATTTCACCACATATATCTTCTCGCAAAGGCACTCTCCTTTACCTTCATCTCTCCATGCTTCAGTTGATGCTTTGTGTGGTTAGGATTTTGATTCCTTTCTGCCAACAGCTTTCTGGGGGCATGCCTAGGGTCCTGCAGGAGGCCAGAAAGTCCAATACCAGAAAATCATATATGTCCAAGTGGAAGAGATTTTCTCTTTGGTGTCTTAAACATCACCAGGACTCCTTTTCAGTGGGAATCCCCTTGGCTATTTTATACCTGTGTGAAATGCCGCATGCTGGCTTGGCATATTCTTCAGTGAAAGCCCACTTGTCAGCCATTTCTGCCCGTCTCCCACTTAATTCTCCTTGGCCCCTAGGTTTGAGGCCAAGCAGTTCCTTGAAGGTGTCCTTCATGTTATACCTGCCCCTCCCCCACACAAGAAAGCCCATTCCTCCTTCTTGAGATCTTAATTTTGTTCTTGAAAAGCTGACTCGGACTCCTTTGGAGCATGCTGCTGTTGCTTCTTTGCAACATTGCACCTGGAAGACTGCTTTATTGGTTGCTTTAACCTCTGCCAGAAGGATATCTGAGCTACAGGCCTTGGTGATCCCTCCTTTTTTGTTATTTTCATAGAGACAGGGTGTCTGTGTGTACAAGTCCTTCTTTTATGTCCAAGGTGGTTAATGAGCTGTCTCTGTTCAACTTCCTTCTTTTTCCCTTCTCCACAATCTGCAAGTGAGAAGATTTTCCATACTTTGGATTTGCATAAACAGCTCAGATATTATGTAGACAAAACTAAGGCCTTTCTTAAGTCTGATCAGCTTTTTGTTTCTTTTCATCTCAAGACATTGGGTTTGACAGTTTGTATGCAAACTGTCGTCTCATGGATTTTCAAGGCCATTTCTTTTTATAATTCTTTTCATGGTAAGCAATTGTCTGCTTCTGTGAGGGCTCATTCTACTAGAGCAGTGGTCTGTTTGGGGGCTTTCTTCAAGGGCTTGGACACCAGTTTCTTCCTTGAAGCTGCTACTTGGTCTTCAGTTCATGCTTTCGCAAAACATTACAAGTTGGATGTATATCAAGGGCATGTTTTGACAAGGCTATCCTGCATGGGTTCGTTGATGGCTGCTCCTTATCTTCACTGTAGCTTTTGTACTCTCCCAGGTGTGATGAACACTGCAACACTGATATGGAAGGACATAGCACATTTGTGTAAACTCAGTAGATGATGGTCTTTTTACTGTTGCAGTATTCAGTCCCTCCCCTCTAGCTTCTTTTTCTCTTTTTTTTGCATGGATGGTACTTTACTATTGGCTGAGAGGTTCCTCTTCTCTTCCTTCTTTCTGGATGGACATGTCCTACTTTCCACTGCGGGTCCTAGTTCTCCTGGGGCAACTCAATTCTGAGTTGAGAACGTATGTATGACTGCATGGGGAGCATATTTCTGATGTACAGCATTCCCTAATTAATAAAGACTTTGCTATACTGGCTGGACGTTGGACTATCCTTGGCAGGAGATCCCAGATGGGATGAATCCTACAACAGTGAAAACGACTTTTACTGTTGTAGTAAGATTTTACACAACTGTACTTTCCACCTCCTGGCAGGCCACTTTGAAGGCTAACAGTTTCTTACTGGCTGGGGTATCCTTAAAGAACTTTGGCTTTAATAAGGATTTTACTTCTTCTGCCTTGTAAAGGTTTGTGTCCGCTGCAGATCTAATCTTGTTTGCATCCTGTTCAGTCCCTAGGATTTCTTTGTCATTCACTTCCAGAAGTAAAATAGCTGTGATTTTTAAGTCCTTGAACACAGCTCGTGCTCTGTTGCTAGCTGTCTTAGTGTGTCCTCAGGAAGGACGTGAAGAATATCTTAAAATCATCCCATTCCAGAATATCTTATTATCCCTAACCTCTTGCTTTCTCTTTCAAAACTCAGAAATTTCACGAGCTCCTTTGTAACTGCTCACCCTTAATTTTTTTTTTCAATAAAGTTTTGATTTTTAAACAAGTTGTAAGTGCTTGATTACTTTGAAGTCTCAGCTGAGCTTTTCTGTGGTGCATGGTTCTTTTTTCCTGATTTTTTTTTAGGATTCTCAGCCAGTAACTTTGCTGCTAAGTACCACTTTTTCCTGTGTGTGTGTGTGTGTGTGTGTGTGTGTGTGTGTGTGTGTGTGTGTGTGTGTGTATCTATATCTGTATGTATATATATATATATATATATATATATATATATAATATCTATATATGTTTGTGTCTGTGTAAAGTATATGAATGTATGGGTTTATATTGTTTCATTGAAAGCTCATTTCACTGAAATTCAATTCACCTTGACCAAATCACTGAAAGCTCAAATTACTGAATTACATTTCACTGAAGTGAAGTACTGGCACTCTCTAGAGTACTGTAAGGTAAGTAAAAGGTATTTGCCCTTTACCCCACTGTAGGATGTAGTGTTTTGAAGCTTTCGGTGAAATATAAAACCAAACTAGGTGGGGGGGGGGTGGCTACGCCCCCACAACCCCCCAAATGTGGGGGGCTGTGCCTCCCACACACCCCCAACTATATATACTAACTCCAGGATTGCGCTACAGTGGGGGAAAAGGCATATATCTTTTACTTGCCTTACAGTGCTCTACACAGTGCCAGCACTCCACTGCAGTGAAATGAGATGCAGTGAAATTAATTTTCAGTAATTTGAGCTTTCAGAGATTTGGTCAGGGTGAATTCAAATTCGTTGAAATGAGCTTTCAATGAAACAAAGTAGACCCATATGTATATGTTTTATTTTTATATATGTGTATACGTGTGTGTGTGTGTGTGTGTGTGTGTGTATATATATATATATATATATATATATATATATATATATATATATATAAAATCCTTGCTCTGTTTAAGAAATTGTGCCAGTCTCACTTTTGAAAAATTCAGGAGCTTTTATGTGTGTAAATTGACAAATATTACTTTATTTCCTACTCTGTATAGTATTGTTCTGTTTACTGTGTACTTGTAAGCGAAGCTTTTCTCCCCGGGCCTCTGCAGAAAATGTTGGACTCCCCTGGTAAACAAATGTTAAATAAGTGTGTGTGTGTGTATGGGTCTAGGACACATGCTCGACTAGAATATGTCAGAATCAGAAAATATCGAACACACATACATGAAAGCGCTTAACATCGAAAAGTGCTTTCGTGTATGTGTAGTTCAAAAAAAATCTATGCTTTGCCCCCCTGCACCCCCCACACCCCCCCTACTTTATTATTCTCACTCCGAGATCGCACTACAGTGGGGAAAAGGGAATTTTCCCTTACCCGCACTGTAGTCTGATCTACGAAACAGGCACACATACACGGAAGCGTTTGTTGATGTTAAGTGCTTTCGTGTATGTCATCGATGTTTTGTGAATCGGACATATGCTAGTCGAGTATGTATCCGGATCCCATATATATAGAGAGAGATAGACAGAGATACATATATGTGTGTGTGTATGTATGTATGTGTATATATATATATATATATATATATATATATATATATATATATATATATATATATATATATATATATATATATATACACACACACATACATACATACAGTGGATATAAAAAGTTTACACACCCCTGTTAAAATGCCAGGTTTTTGTGATATAAAAAATGAGACCACAATAAATAATTTCAAAACTTTTCCCAGCTTTAATGTGACCTGTACAATTCAGTTTGAAAAACAAACATCTGTTAGGGGAAAAAATATAAAAAATAAACATACAATAAGCTGGTTGCATAAGTGTGCACACCCTTAAACTAATACTTTGTTGAAGCACCTTTTGATTTAACTACAGCATTCATTCTTCTTGGGTACACACCTCCCATCAATTGAAGAGACTCTGATTAACCCCAAATAAAGTTCAGCTGGTAGCGTTGTCTTCTCACAGTAAGACCCTGACTGGTTCGACTCTCAGCTAGAGCGTCTTCTGCATGGAGATATGCGTGAATTGGTGTACCTTCGTTGAAGGTTGTGCGTTAGGGCTGGCAACTCAGCACTTAAAAATCAACTGCCAATTATTAGCGGACCGAAGTTCCGCTGTGGCGACCCCTAACCGGGAAAAGCCGAAAGACACAACAACAAAGTTCAGCTGTCCTAGTAGGATTTTTCTGACATTTACTCAGTTGCCTGCTACAGCAAAAGCCATGGTTTGCAGAGAGCTTATTAAGCATCAAAGGGTTCTTATTGTTGAAAGGAATCGGTCAGGAGAAGGGTCCAAAAAATTTCCACAGCATTGGATATACCATGGAACACCGTGAAGACAGTCATCAAAAAGTGGCGAAATATGGGACAACAGTGACGTTGCAAAGAACTGGACTTCCCTCCAAAATTGATGAAAAGACAAGACAAAAACTGGTCAGGGAGGCTGCCAAGAGACCTACAACAACATTGAAGGAGCTGCAGGAATTTCTGGCATGTACTGGTTGTGTACTACATGTGACAACAATCTCCCATATTCTCCATATGTCTCAGCTATAAGGTAAGGTTGCAAGACGGAAGCCTTTTCTTACACAGAAAAACATCCGGGCTTGGCTGAAATTTGCATAACAATACATCAGGTCTCCCAAAAGCATTTCAGAAAATGTGTTATGGTCTGATGAGACCAAGGTTGAACTTTTTAGCCAGTTGCCCAAAAACAACAGTTTGCATCGCCAAAAGAACACCATCCCCATTGTCAAGCATGGTGATAGAGGTATCATGCTTTGGGGTTGATTTTCTTCAGCTGGAACTGGGGTTTTAGTCAAGGTGGAGGGAATTATTATGAACAGTTCCAAATACCAGTCACTTTTAGCCCAAAACCTTCAGGCGTCTGCTAGAAAGCTGAAAATGAAGAGGAATTTCACCTTTCAACACAACAATGATCCCAAGCATACATCCAGATCAACAAAAGAATGGCTTCACCAGAAGAAAATTAAAGTTTTGGAATGGCCCAGCTAGAGCCCAGACCAAAATCCAATAGAACTTCTGTGGAGTGACCTGAAGAGGGCTGTGCACAAGAGATGTCCTCGCAGTCTGACAGATTTGGAGCACTTTTGCAAGGAAGAGTGGGCAAATATTGCCAGGTCAAGATGTGCCATGCTGATAGACCCCAAGAAGACTGAATGCTGTAGTTAAGTCAAAAGGTGCTTCAACAAAGTGTTAGTTTAAATGTGTGCACACTTATGCAACCAGCTTATTGTACATTTTATTTTTTATATTTTTCCCCTAACAGATTTGTTTGTTTTTCAATTGAATTGTGCAGATTATAGGTCACATTAAAGGTGGGAAAAATTTTGAAATGATTTATTGTGCTCTCTTTTTATATCACAAAAAACAGGCCTTTTAATAGTGTTGTGTAAACTTTTTATATGTACTGTATCTATACGTATGTATATATGTGTGTGTGTTTGTTTGTGTGTTTGTTTGTGTGTTTGTTTGTGTGTTTGTTTGTTTGTTTGTGTGTTTGTTTGTTTGTGTGTTTGTTTGTTTGTGTGTTTGTTTGTTTGTGTGTTTGTTTGTTTGTTTGTTTGTTTGTTTGTTTGTTTGTTTGTGTGTGTGTGTGTGTGTGTGTGTGTGTGTGTGTGTGTGTGTGTGTGTGTGTAGGTTCATAGGTAGGTACTAGGCTATCTGCCCGAGGGCATTTATAAGCTATAAGCTTAGCCAGAGTGTGTCGGCTTTCGTCGCCCCATTGATTAATTAACTGAGCCTCTGTCAAGCAGAGCCAATGAAGTCATCCCAGGGGTGTACTTTCTTACTTTCTGTTACCCATCCACTCATCAAGGCTTCTCTTGAAGAGTGTTAGTGAGGGGCTCTGCTTAATGTAGTTAGGAATTTTGTTCCAAAGCATGGGGAGTCTCTGTGACAGGAATCTATCGCTCCAGCATGTTCTATTTATTGTTGTGGCGAGGTTTAGCTCACTAGAGCGCGTGGCTCGCTTTGACTTGGATTTCTTTAGGTGGAGCATGTCCATCAATTCTGAGTTGACTATGGCTTTGTAAGTCAGGCAGAGATCACCTCTGAGTAAGCGATATGCCACTGAGTACAGCCGGAGTTTTTTCAGTCGGGCTGCATAGGACATATGTTTCAGACCAGTAATCCTCTTGGCGAGGTGCTTTTGTGGTCTTTCAAGCTGTTGGAAGTGTCTTGTGAGGTACATCCCAAATGGGGCATTGTACTCTATGATGGGTCTGATGAGTGACGAGTAGAGGGGCACTATAACCTCTTTATTTCTAGATGCAAACCCCTTAGTAATTAGATGGGCCACATAGAAGGATTTTCTAACTAATGGCAATATGATTGCCAAAGGAGAGATTACTATCTACCTGGGTCCCCAGATCTCTTATTACCTCTTCTGTATTTTGGGGGCTGCCGCCTATGTGGTAATTTGTGGGAGTTTTGTTTTTCCCAAACGAGATGACTATGCATTTTTTGGCATTATCCTGAGGCCATGACTTTGACACCAGGTGTCTGTTTCAGTAAGGCCTTTTTGGAGGATGTCCGTGCCAGCCGGAGAGTCAGTTATGGCTCCCAGTTTGCAGTCATCGGTGAACTTGGTTAGCCATAGTCCTCCTGTGTTTGCCTGTACTTCTGAGAAATATATGCCGAACAGTAGGGGTCCCAGAACTGAGCCTTGCGGGATACCACTTGTGACTCGTTTAGAGTCAGACCTGGAGCCCGCTATTCTTACCGTGTGAGCTCTGTCTGTAAGCCAGTTGGCAACCCATCTTGTGACATAGGGGTTTATGTTCAGGCTGGTGAGTTTTTCTATAATACCCGAGTGAGGAATGGTGTCGAACGCCTTGGCGAGATCAAGGTAGGCTATGTGAACCACCTTTCCCTCGTCTATGGCCTTGGTAACTGTCTCGAAGAAGTCAACCAGGTTTAGTGGGCATGATCTGCCCTTAACAAAGCCGAATTGGGTTGGGTCAAGTGTTTGGAGGTTCCTAATGTCTTTGTTAATGAGTTCCATGATGATGCGCTCCATAGCCTTGCAGACCAGGCTAGTCAGGCTTCTGTGGCGATAGTTACCAGGGTCAGTTGTGGCTCCTCCTTTGTTGAGCGGAATAACCATTCCTGTGCACCATTCTATGGGCACGTAGCCTGTGGAGAGGCTGAGGTTGAACAACGTGTTTAGGTGGGAGGTTAGTTCATTCTGTAGTTCGTTCAAGACGCAGCCTGGGACACAATCTGGCCCCATTGATGCTGTGTTTTTGACTTTTGAAAGGGTTGTTTTCACCTGTGCTTCTGTGATTTCCGGGACACTACACTTTTCCGGTATTGTTTTGGGCCCTTTTGAAGGTGAGAGGAAGGTGAAGTTTGCACTGAATCTATCTGCCAGTATGTTGGGAATATCAGTAGGTTCAGTATATTTTGTGCTATTTTCACTATCTCAGAGCATATCTGCAAGTTGCCACTTAGATTTTTGACATAGCTAAAGAAAGCTTTGTGGGTATCTTTTGAGTCCTTGGCTATTTTTCTTTTGAAGTTAGCCTTGGATGATTTTATGAGGGACCTTAGTTTCTTAATGATACTGATCAGGGATACCTTTCCTTCTTGGGATTTGCTTTTTTCTGAACTAGTTTCCTCCTTTTGTTGTATAACCTGTTTATGGCAGGGGTCCACCAGACTGGTTTCCTTCTCTTAGGGGAGTAAGTCTTGGATGTTCATCGTGTTATACTGCTGCAGTCATCACACTTGGGTTATCCTGCCGTCAGGCGGTCCCGCAGTCGGCCGAATCCCAAAGTCTTGGTCCGGTGTCAGCTGTCGTTGCTTCTTCCCTGACGTCAGTGCGACAGGGGGATAAAAGAGGCAGCAGACGCCATTTTCTTCAGTCTTTCTTGCCGTGCGGTGCCCGAAGCAGAAGCAGTTCGCAAGTGCCGGTCGGCTAGCTCCTGAGATTTTCGAATCGAATTTCAGCCCGAAGTCTTCTCTAAAGCTAAGTACCCTGTTGGGGAAACTCTTCTTGCCTCAGACCAATGTCAGACAGTTAATAATTGCATTTCTTGTGGGAAGCAAATACCTCATAAGGATTTTCATTCTTATTGTATTCCTTGCCTAGGCCCAGACCACGACGTCTCTGGTTGTCGGTTTTGTGCTAGGTTCAACAAACGTACAATCAAGCATCGGGCAGTTTCCGCCCGACATTATTTTGGCAGAAAATTTAACTATAGCATGTCGTCGGAGCAACCGACATCAGCAATGATTAAAAAACGCAAGGATAAGGACAGGCAACCTAGGCCAAGACCAGATACCGAGGCCTCGGCAAGGCCTGCCACCGGTTCTCCGGTTTTCAGCGAGGTGCCTACGCAGCCCCTGACTACTGCTGAATTAGAAATTCTATCGGCCTCCCAGACTGAATCAGCTGGGCCTCAGGAGCCGGTTCCATCTCACCCCTCGGACGCCAACCCTGACGGTGATCCGGAGATTTTGGACATGCCTTCAGTTTCTGAAGGTGTCTTCAAACCGACAACTATCTCTATTAAGTCTTATGCTAAACTTAAAGCCCCCTTAAAAGTTAGGAAACCGGGTCCACAGTCTCACCCACAGGCCCCTATGCCTAAAAAACAGATGCTTAAGATGGCTGAGGATTTAATTACCCTTATCAGGGGTTCACAACCCCCTCCTGACAAAAGGCCTAGACTGGAGGAAGATTATCCTTCCTCCGACCAAGCATCCATTTCCTCAGCTAACTCTGAGGACCAGGATTATTCCTTCCCTCCTTATGAAGACTCAGATGCTGAAGAGTCCATTCCCTCTGTCTCCCCCCCTGAAGACTACTCTTTTGGGGAAACTTTACACACCATGAGGGAACACTTCCACTGGGAAGGCCAAGATTACTCTGACTCTAAGAAAAGACTCCGTGAGTTTCTTCTTCTCCCACAGCATAGACCCCTTGCAATTCCTCCAGTTTTAGACATTTTGGATGATGTTTACACCGAATCTAGTCTAAATCCAGATTCCTTACCTTCTGCACCAGCTAAACCAGACAGATACTACAGAGTTCCTGATTCTCATAAGTTTCTATATAAAAGCCCTGTTGCAGACCCCAAAATCATTTCCCAGGGCCCCAAAGGGGTTAAGGCCTCTACTGCTAAGAAACCACTACCTTCTGAAAGAGATTCCAGAGCATTAGAAAGATGGGGGAAGAAAGTGTATACGTCTGCCACTTTGGCCATGGGGGCCTTAAACTGCCAATTCCACATGCTAAAATACCAGCAGTACTTGATTACACAGTTAAAGCAGAAAATGATCCCTCAGACAGATCAACCTGATTTCAGAGAGATGCAGGATTTGCTGCATGCAGCAGAACAGGTGGGAAAGCATACCTTACAGTGTGGTTTTGATTCATTGAAACTTCATGTAGAGCAGCTGTCACAGGATCTGTAATACGTAGACATGCTTGGCTAAAAGAGCAAGCCTTACCAGAACATGTCAAGCAAAGTTATTGGATGCCCCATGGCAGAAAGATGTGTTATTTGCTGTCAAAGCAGAGGAAGTTTTAAAGAAAATGGAAGAAAAGGCAAAATCTATGCAGACAGTTACAGATTTTTTACAGGTACAACCTTCTCGTTTCAGCAGAAACTGGCCATCAAAAAACTGGTCCTTTCCTGCATCCGACAGACCCCAAAGGGGTAGGTACAGATGCCCAAGGGGCAGAGGCCAGCCACAAGGTTCTTTCAGGCCTAGACAATGGCATACAACAACTCAAAGAGGTGGAGACGAAAGATCTCAACCCTTCAGGAAACAAACACAATGACTTCCCTCTTCGCCTGCCAAGCAAAATTGCCCTGGCAGCACCTTTGGGAGGAAAACTGGCTCTATTTCCACAAAATTGGCGCATCATAACAAAGGACAAATGGGTTCTGGATATTATTACCCGAGGCTACAGATTTCATTTTCACACTTTACCACGGATGAGAGGCATGCCGAATCTGCCTCCAAACCAATGGGTAGAGGCACAAACGCAAATTTCAGCTCTCATGGATATGAAAGCAATTCAAAAGGTACCTACAAAGGAGCAAGGCCAAGGTTTTTACTCAAGACTATTTCTAGTACCAAGAAAGGACAAAGCCTGGAGACCCATTTTAGACCTGTCAATTCTAAACACATACCTGGAGGTACCCAAATTCAAAATGCTCACACTACAGCAGCTTCTTCCCATGCTGGGCAAGGAGTCTTGGCTGGTAACGTTGGACCTCAAAGAGGCATACCTGCATGTCCCTATCAGACAAGATTGCAGAAGATACCTCAGATTTTTGGCAGGTACAACGCATTATCAATTCTCTGCATTGCCTTTTGGCTTTTCTACTGCACCCAGAGTATTTACGAAATGCCTGGCATCAGTAATTGCATACTGCAGACAACGAGGAATACAAATTTATCCATATCTGGGCGACTGCCTGATCCAAGCGGTCAGCAAGGCCATTCTATTACAGCATCTGGCATTTGTAATAAAGCTGCTAAGTTGCCTAGGGTACACAGTAAACAAAAAGAAGTCAAAGCGAATACCCTCACAAGACATAATTTTCCTGGGTGCCAGCTTAAATACATTGGCCCAGATGGCTTATCTCACGCCAGACAAACAAAAACAACTGACTCAATACTTCAAAAAGGTGGCAACTTTTACCCAGCTCACTGCAAGGAAAATCCTGCAGGCATTGGGGTTCATGGCATCCTGCATTCAACTAATTCCACATGCAAAGCTGCATATGAGGAAATTACAATGGTACCTGAAAAGTGTATGGACTCAACACAGGCACAGCCTCGAAACAAGTATACCTCTCATTCCCTGCCTTCAAAAAGAGTTCCTATGGTGGGCTCAAGCATGTCAAATAAACAAGGGTCTTCCTTTTGTCTTACCTCCAGCAAACCAAACTATGACAACAGATTCTTCAGACTATGCCTGGAGAGCACACATGGCAGGACAGTGCATACAGGGCAAATGGTCTGCAAAACAAATGCATCTACACATCAACCAAAAGGAGATGCTAGCTGTGCAAAATGCACTGACAGCCTTCAAGGACCTCTTGCATCCAGGACAACTACTAATAAGGACAGACAACACCACAGTTATGTGGTACATAAACAAACAGGGAGGAACACACTCCTACCCTTTATGCAGACAGGCAATGACCTTGTGGAACACAGCATTGACTTACCAAGTACAACTGCAAGCACAATTCCTACCAGGAAAGGAAAACATATTGGCAGACGAATTGAGCAGAAATTTGGCAGATCCTCACGAGTGGAGACTACACCCACAAGTATTTTCAATGATAACTCAATGGTGGGGCCGCCCAGACATAGATCTATTTGCCTCCCCCAACAATTGCCAACTACAGAAATTTTGCACAAGGACTTATCATTCCCTAGCCTGGAAAGTGGATGCCCTATCAGTGAATTGGACAGCATTGACAGTCTATGCCTTCCCACCACTACCTCTCTTGACCAAGGTATTACTGAAAGTCAGATCAGAGAGACCACAAATGATCCTCATTGCTCCGGACTGGCCACGTCAGCACTGGTACCCATTACTAAGGACCTTGACTCACAGCCCTCCATGGATCTTACCTCAATTCCCACTTTTGTTGACTCAGCAAAACTCTCAGATCCTTCACAGTCAGCTCAGGACTTTAAATTTAGCTGCATGGAGAATACCCTGAATTATCAATCAACACTCTCTCAAAGGACGTCCTGAATGTTATTTTGGAGGCCAGGAGGCCCAGCACCAGAAAAACTTACTCAGACAAATGGAAAAGATTTTGTGCATGGAACCAGGCTAAAGGCCAAAATCCTTGGATACCAAACATCCCTCAAATACTGCAATACTTAACTGAGATGCTACACAAAGGCCTTTCTTTCTCATCCATTAAGATCCATGCTTCAGCCATTTCAGCTCAATATAATACGGATCCTCCCATATTCTCACACCCTTTACTAAGGCAGTTTCTCAGAGGGGCTAAGAATGTAAGACCCCCCAGAAAACCCCCAACGCCAGCTTGGGACCTCAACTTCGTTTTAGAAAAATTAACACTGCCTCCTTTCGAACCAGCCTTCTCAGCAGAACTACAATACTTGTCATGGAAAACAGCTCTGTTGCTGGCTATCACCTCAGCATGCAGGGTCTCGGAACTACAGGCACTTATGGCAGTGGAACCTTTCATCATTTTCCATCAGGACAGAGTCTCTTTACGAACTAATCCTACCTTTATGCCAAAGGTAGTATCCAGTGTGGCTTTGAATCAGACCATTCATTTACCCACCTTTTATCCAAACCCCCAGAATAAAGGAGAAAGACTCCTTCACTCTTTGGACATTCACAGACAGCTACGTTACTATTTGGATAAGACAAAGACCTTCAGAAAAACTGACCAACTCTTTGTATCCTATGCTGCAGGTTCACAAGGAAAGGCTATTTCAAAACAGGCCATCTCCAAATGGATAGCACATTGTGTCCGCTTTTGCTACTCGCACCATGGGAAAGCAGTGCCTGTTAATATTAGGTCCCATTCTACCAGGGCTACAGCAACCTTAGCAGCCTTTCTCAGGGGGGTTCCAACCAAGGACATTGTGGAGGCAGCTACTTGGAGTTCAGTGCACACCTTTACCAAGCACTACCACCTTCCATTATACTCAAAAACCAGAGCTGGTTTTGCCACTACAGTTCTGCAGGGCATCCTAGCTTCACCTAACCCAGTTTAGTACCAGCCACCCATCCATAGCTTTGGGATTCAACCCAAGTGTGATGACTGCAGCAATATAACACGATGAACATAGTACAGTTTTGTACGTACCATAAATGTAGATGTTCAAGTGTATATACTGCTGCAGTCCAGGTTACCCTCCCACCATCCCCTCTACATACCTGGGTGTTAGTTATAACTCCATGTACATCAATCTATTGGATGCATGTCTGTATGGTGTATTTGCTAACAGCTAGTACTATTGTTTATCTACTAAGGTATTTTTGCATAGTTATTTGTATTGCCTTCCTAGTTGGGGGCACCTGACATCTGGGGCAAGAAAAACTGAAGAAAATGGCGTTGGCTGCCTCTTTTATCCCCCTGTCGCACTGATGTCAGGGAAGAAGCGATGACAGCCGACGCCGGACCAAGACTTTGGGATTCGGCCGACTGCGGGACCGCCTGACGGCAGGATAACCCAAGTGTGATGACTGCAGCAGTATATGCACTCGAACATCTACATTTATGGTAGGTACAAAACTGTACTTTTTGCTAGGGATGGCACGATCCATGCATCCTTGTAGGTGCTCATAGAGTGCAATTGTAAAGGATTCTGCATCTTGGGCAGTGTTCTCCTTTAGCATGGGGTCTGTGAAACTTACCACCTCTGACTTAAGTAAGGTGAAGTTTGCTTTAGAAATGTTTTTCACTGTGGTTTCCTTGGTTGTGGGTGGTGGTGGGTTGTGGACATCCAGGGTGATTAGTTTATGGTCTGATCTAACCAGCGACTGGTTGACCTCCGGTACGGAGCACCTGTCGCCCATGTTGGTGATGACCAGGTCCAATATGTTGTGGCCTCTGGTAGGGGAGTTTACCAGCTGATCCATGGCATTTGAGTTGATAAATTCCAGGAAGCGCTGAGCCTGGGAGTTTGTACTCAAGTAGTGACCAGTTAATGGTAGGGTAATTGAAATCTCTCAAGATCAGGGTGTTCGGTAGGACCTTCATGTTTTCCAGTGTCTCCAGAAAGGCGGAGTGGTGGTCCTGGGTCATGGAGGGTGATCTGTAGCAGGCCACAATTTGCATTGCAGATTTGAACAGTGTTAGTTGCACATGGATGATCTCAGAGATGTCATGCTGCGCCACTAACCTGGAGGTGTGGGTATCCTTGATGAATATGGATACACCCCCTCCTTTTGTGTTTCGGTCTGTGTTCTGTGGCCAAAATGTGTGGTATGAGTTGTAGCCCAGTAGTGCTGGAGTGCTCTCTTGAGCCTTGAACCAGGTTTCAGTTACTGCACAGATGTCGACATTCTCCATACTTGGGAGTGCTTTGACCGCATGCATTTTGAGATTTAAACTCCTGGCGTTAGTAGCATAACACTCCGTTTTTTACTTGTGTTGTTTACGGAGGTGGGTTTGAATTTTGAGCCTTACCTAAAAAGGCACTATGGGGGCAGCAAGAGCCTTGGCCAGTATTCGAAAGCCAAGGGGTGACAGGTGCAAGCCGTCTCTTGCGAAGCAACGCGGCTTGTCGAGCATATCATCCCAGGCTGACAGACACTGGATCCCCTTTGAATGACACCAGAAGCTTAGCCAGTTGTTGAAATTGATCACTTTTTCTTTATACTGAGTTATCATTCTTGGTGAGGGCAGGATGCTACTCAGGGTCAGGGTCATACCCGCCTGAGTTACATGATCAGAGAGCTCTTCCATGTCTCTTTTCATGTAGTCCAGGGAGGTACAGCTCAGGTCGTTCACACCAACATGAACAATGACAGAGTCATATTTGTACTTGTTCTGGAGTGACCCCAGTGCTTGTGCTATGTGGCTGATTCTGGCTGCCGACAGGCAGCTAACAGTAACCTTCTCCTTGTCCAGCCTAGTGAGTGGGGTGTCAGTGTGCCTGACTATTGAGTCATCTATTACTATTGTGTTAGGTATGTTATTTTGCCTTAAGGGCTGTGATTGTGCGTCACATTGATTTTGTGTTTTATGTGTTGTCTGGTTTGTGACGGGAGGTGCAGGTTTTGTGGGTGTCTACTTTGGTGCTCTTTGATGCTTTTGCAGGTTTTTATTTAGAGCCTCCTAGTATGATTTTGTGTATTTATGTGTATCTTTTGCCAGTGCTGGTTTAGTAGGTCTATGTGAGGCTAGAGGTGTGGTGCAAGTGTTAACCTTCTCCTCATGACTGTGTGTTCCAGTCTTGGGTGGAGATACCTTAGCCTCCAGTTTGGCTGTATAATTGCATCTCTCACATATGTTAGTGTTTTGTGGTAGGAGGAGAGAGCTGTCTGTGTACATGAAGCAGTTGTAACATTGCCTCAGGATACCCAGATTCACCAGCTGGACTGGAGAGTACACCTGACATTGCCCTTTGGTCATGCCTGAATAGTAGGGTGAGCTGCTTAGTCGCTTGGTTGGTGAGGGGTGGATAAAGAGCCTTGCCCTGCTGGGCAGTCAAGTGTCTGGGTATATTAGTGCTTGCTATTAGGTCTGAGCAAGTGCTGGAGTGTAGGATGCTTTTTGAGTGCTTAGGTTGAGAGTTAGAGTAGTTTCAAGTGAAAAACTGAAGGAGACTTAGTGGAGCCAGGAATAATTTAACCCTAGCTAACCGGTGCTGCCTGGCACACAAAACCATGCAACGCTTTTTTTAAACTACTAACTTCTGGGCTGGAACCACTCCTCCAGGTATATACATATATATATATATATATGTATATATATATATAATATGTATGTGTATATATATAATATGTATGTGGGTCTATATTAGAACACCAAACTTTCAAAATTTCGAGTGTTCTAATATCGACCTGTTTTCAGCGAACACTGAAAATATCGAAGAAACAGAAAACCAATTTTTTTCCTAGGGAAAGAATTTGGTTGTCCGTTTCTGTTGCCTCAGTATTTTCAGCGCAGTGGTGGACAGTTACGGGTCGGGTTCAGGTAAATGCGCGATTGTGTGGACGTTAGGGCGCGGGTCAGGTAAGTGTGCGATTGTGTGGATGTTAGGGTTAGGGCGCGGGTCAGGTAAGTGTGCGATTGTGTGGATGTAAGGGTTAGGGCGGGTTAGGTGACTGTGCGATAGTGACGGACCTTAGGGTTAGGGTTTGGGTAAGGTAAGTGGATAGTTAGTGGTGTATGTATAGTTTAGTGTAGGGTTAGGTGTAAGAGTTTAGGCGTATGTGTGTGGATTGCTGTTGGTTTGGTGTGTTTGTGTTGTGTGTGTGTGCTTTGGAACAGCAAATTTTTTCCCTAGGAAAAAATGCACTGTTCTGTATGTTCGATGTTTTAAATTTTCGATTTAATAGGGTTCGAGATATTAGAACTGCGGTGGTGGTGCTGCGGTAGCATTGTCGCCGCACAGTTAGATGTTGCCCGTTCGATTCTCAGTTAGAGCATCTTCTTTGTGACGATATACGTAAATGGGCGTTCCTTCATTGAAGGTTGTGCATTAGGCCCGGCAAGCCAGCACGTAAAAATCTCCTGCCAATCATTAGCGGACCGGAGTTCTGCTATGGCGACCCCTAACCGGGAAAAGCCAAAAGACACAAACAAGGGTTCGATATTAGAACACTTGAAATTTTGAAAGTTTGGTGTTCTAATATAGACCCTATATATACCTACACACACACATGCTTATATCAATATCTATCTACACCCACACACACACACACACACATATATATATATATATATATGATGGATATGTAACTGCGCCTACAGGTAATTTAGAGGATCAAGATTTAGTTGATTTACCTTGCATATTTGGCATATAGCAGGAAACCAGGGTGTCCAGTGAGAACACATGTGGTCACAGGCAGGGCGTGTATACATAAGGCACCACAGCTAGGAATTGAACTGGACTGCCTAAAACTGAAGTGTCAGTACTAACCGTTAGGCTGCTGGCAGTTGATTATTTTGATAAATCCCATCCAGTGTTCATTACACTGCATCACATTTCTTTCAGCTCATAGAATTATGCAGAGCTCCTCTTGTTTTGTCTTTTTTGTTGTTTTTTTAGTATTTCATATTTCACAGTGATGAACTGTGCTATGCTCCAGTAAAAGCACACTTTGGGTTCAACAGCAATGTACTCTTCAGTGTTGTTTTAGAGTGTATGTGTTTTTTTCCTGTTAAGTTTTGTTAACTTCAGCATATATTTCTGCAGTTTAAATAGCACTTTTTTTTTAAAAAGTTCCATTGCTGTGGTTGACATTGGGTTTCACAAATGCCTATTTTATAGTTAGTAAAATAGTCATGATGTGCCCGCTCATGATGATTTGGATTTGTATGGTTACCATTTTGAACCAAATACATGTTAGTGGCTTGTCTGCTATTCTAAATGTATGCATTTTTATAGATTCATGGTAGATATTCCAAGAAGACCGAGTCTCATAACCATTCTCACCTTGTCAGTACCCTCCCTCAGGCAGAACCTCCTTTCCCCAAGAGCGGCGTGCCAGTCAATCCTAGAGTTGATTTCTGAACGTCCACCTAGTCATCTAGTTTGTTTAAAGAAATATTGTGACACATTACTTAACATTCGGGAAAGTTTGTTCCAGAGCTTTTGGAGGCTCCATTGTGGTTTTTTTATATGTTGGTGAAGATTTAGATCCCTGATTCTAGTATTGGTGGAGATATTGGATTTGTGGAGAAACAGGAGATCCAGGGCAGTAGGATTGTCAGTGGCAGAGTAAGTGAAATGGAGATTCCCCCCTCAGAAATCTGTAAGACACTGAATAAAGGGATAAAACTTCCATTCTGTCTTTGTAGCTCAATGACTTTAGGCCTGTGATATTTCTGGTTAGGAACCTTTGTTATCTTTCTATTTGATATCTTCAGTGAAGTACCTCCCGAATGTGACATTGTACTCTATACTAGTCTCACCAGTGCTGAGCATAAGGAAGCACCTACCTGTTTAGACCTTGATGATATTCATTTGGCAATTAGCTGAGCTAAATAAAAGGATTTCCTGACCTCCATTAGTACATAAAAGAGAGGGAGCTATCAACCCTAGTCCCTAGGTCCCTAACTACATTTTCGTTTTATAGAGAGGTGTTTTCTAGACAGTATGATTCAAGGAGGAGTTATGATGATACTACACCTTTTAGCATTTAGTTTGAGTCCATTTTAATACATTAGTTTACAAGGGCGAGTTCATTCTGGAGGCTTTGGATACCCTAGCGTGACTTTGCAACAACCTCAAGTTTGCAGTCATCTGCAGAGTTTGTAAACCAGTGGTCTGGAGTCTCTGCTTGTAGACCTGAGAGGTAAATACTAAAAAAAGGAGGTCCCAGCATCAGCTTTATGGGACACCTCTGTCCACTTTCATACTTTCAGATGAAGCACCTACAACTTGCACTGTGGTTTCTGTCTTTCAGCCAGTTTGCTATCCATCTTGCCACCTATGGGACAATTTTTAAAGTAGTTAGCTTTTGAATGATCCAGCATGGGGAATGTGTCGAAGGCCTCAGCCAGGTCAAGATATGCCACATGCACTGCGTGGCCTCCATCTACAGACTCCTTAACCATTCCAAAGAAATGATTTTTCCCTAAACTAGCCTGCATTCTAATATTGGTTCTAAAGTGAAACAGATGATAAAGCTGAGTGGACATTGAATAGGCAGTCTTTTTTTGTTGTTTTTTTTTTTTTTTTTTTTGCATATCTTTCATAGATTCTGAGTTCATCAAAGATGATGTGATGTCAGTGGTGATGGATTTGCCTTTATTTAGGAGATGTTACTGTACTTAGTTAAAGGGGTACACATAAGACTTTTCTTCTCTGTTTGCATTGGGGTTGTACTGGAACTTTACTGAGCTGTTTGTATATTTAAGGTAAGACAGTTTTTCAGTTAGCTTAACTAGTTTAAATAGACTACACAAAGATTTTTTAAGTCTTGTCTGATAGGCCATTATTTCAAATGCCTGTGTGTTTTTTCTGGATGTTTGTTTTAGGCACGTATTTTTTATTCCTTTGTTAGCCAAGTAAGGCAGCTTCGCAGTGGATTGCAATTAGGAGGTCCTGTTGAATTTCATCTTGCAGTCATGGGTTTCATTTCCTTAATTTCCAGATGTAGTACTGCATGACACATTTATCTCTTAATCAGATTGTACTCACAGGTTGCATTTGGAAAGTCACTTTGTACAGTAGTAGCATGAGTGCCTCTTCGTTCATGGCAAGCAATAAGCATTGACTTAATAAATTATTTTTCAGAGTTGCACATCTTCCAAGGGGTAGTGGAAGGAATGAAACCCATGTCCTGAGAATAAAAAAATTGACAACTCATACTGTTAACTTTCTGTGGAGGTGTGCTTGACCTGTCTGAATATATGTCAGGTTGTTTAAAGATTTTGATTCTAGTGATTTTTAAATGCTGCATTTTTCTGTTTGCCAGATCTTTTTATTTAAGATGTTTATTGGTTTTATTTAAGATGTTTATTGGTTTAACTCAAAACCACGGTAGTGGTGCTGCGGTAGTAACGTTGTCACCTCACAGCAAGACGTTGTCGCGTATGATTCTCAGCTAGAGCGTCTTCTGTGTGGAGAAATGCGTGAATGGGCTTGCCTTCGTTGAAGGTTGTGCATCAGGGCTGGTAACTCGGCACGTAAAAATCCACTACCAAACATTAGCGGACCAGAGTTCCGCTGTGGCGACCCCTAACCGGGATAAGCCGAAAGACACAACATTGGTTTAACTCAAAAATGTAACTATAAATAGAAAAAAGGCCATCAGAATCTTGTTTGTCTATAACTGTGGTGCTGGTATGTGACCATAGGGGCACTCCGACTGGTTGATATCCTTGGAAACAAGAGTATATAACCACTGGGTGTAGGGAACTTTGATTTCCTCCTTCCGTATTGTGTATGCTTTATGGAATAGGACTGTACATGGAGTGCTACCTTTTTACACCTTTTTTTTTTTTCTTGGCCATTGACCTATAGTTGGGCATTGAGGCATCTACAAATTTATGAATGTCTTGTAGCTGCTGCCATTTAATTTGTTTTCTGAATTTTCATTCTCAAAGCAGTGAGGATCACAGATGCATTTCTTGCCATGTGAACATTACTTAATGTTGTCAAAAAGGAGAGATAGAGAATTTGTAAAAGATGAGGATCATAAGAAGTGATGGATGGGTTTGGTAGACAAGAAAATGCATGAGATTGAATTTAGCAGATGCATGGTAGACTTCACTAAGTTCTTTGCTTGTTGTCAGCCCTGAGGATCTAGCATTGGGTGACTAAGCCAGAGTGTTTAGCTAAGTATTGTTTTGCATGCTGATTTTTCTCTCTGCTGCGTAGCATATGTGTGTGTGCGTGCATATGTGTGTATGTATTGTGTGTTTGTGTGTGTGTGAATGTGTGTTTTTGGGGGGGAGTTGCAAACTTAGTAATGTTTTGAGTTTTCGTAAGTTATCTGAAAAGGTTATCACCACCTACACCATAACAGTATGTCTCATTGTGACTCTAAGACCTCCAACACTGTTAGTCTGATTACACATCCACTGGGCAGGTCCCCTCCTAGGATCGTAACCTTATCGTGGTGGAGGGGTTTGTGTGCTCCTGTGATCCTTAGAGCTGTGTTGCCTGGAGTTTTGTGCTCCATGTAGGGTCTCCCTTGGCAAATTGGTCTAAGAGGAGGGGCCGGACAAAAAACGATCCACAAAATGACATTCATTTATTGTTTTATCAAAGAATAGATCATTTCTTCTGGACCGGGGATACAGAAACATATCCCTAGAGAAAGGCTTCTGTTTGGCGCTTGCCAGCAAGGGCCAGATGACACATTCAGCTTAGTTGGGCTTATCCTGAAAAGTTGCATGGAGCTACTGTGTAAGTTCACAATCAACAAGATGTAAGGTGGGGGTCAGGTTTGATGCCAAGGAGCAGGAGAGATTATGACAGACTTAGGCAGTGGAAATTGGCTCATGGACTGGAATACTTGGGAAGGAGCTAGGTTGAGCTGGATTACTGATGACTAGGCTTGTCTTTCCTTAACTTATTACCACTGTAACCTTGACCCATGGCATAAGGTTTAGAAAATGGATGGGGTGAGAATTCATTGTTGTGGGGACATGTCCATTGAGCACTGACATTGTAGTAGTTTCCAGGTGTGCTATTTGTTGGTGTTTCTAAGTGGGTGATAGGATATGTCATTGTGTGCATTAGTCTTTTGGGGACAGGAGGAACTGTGGTAGTATTCCTTGGTACCTTATCCTAACTAAGCTGATCTACTTCTTAGGCTACTAGATTTTGCATATCGATTGTTATAGATGGACGACGATGCTTCTTTCCTTGACTTTGGAGAATAAGGTGGGGGACCCTCGCTGTGTGTACAAGAACATGCGTAAGAAGTTCTTGTTCCGTCCAAGCATTGTGTCTGGCAAAAATACAATGCATTTGAACCAGAAGGATACTGACCTCCTAAGAAAGTGTGCCATTGCTCATGAATAGTATTCAGGACTGAGGTGAGCAAGCCACAGATGGACATGTGAGGATGAGGGGCACAAAGCTGTGTTATGTAGTTCGGAGAAGCTACTGTTTATTGCTTGCAGTGAGAGGGAGCATGAATACTAGGTAAAGTGTATAACTGGTCATCATGGGGATCGAAACAGAGAACAGAATTAATCTCTTTGTAGATGACATAAAAAGGTGCTACAGTGCAGGGGAGGGGAGTTATGTTTTTCAAGTGAGCAGAAAGTTTACAGCTTAAGTTCATTGCAGATAAATGCAAAATACTGCAGTTGGACCACAAACATCACAGTGAAGTGTCAGCTGAGGCAGTGGAACAGGAGAGAGTAGATCTGGAAAAATCACCTGGTGTTTGTATTATATGTCCATTGGATCATTGAGAGCAGAATGAGAGGACAGGCAGAACAGAGTGCTGCAGTGTATCCTCAGGAGGACACACTCTGGAAACAAAGAGCAGGTGGAAATTGGCATTAAGTGTTGTGTGCACTGCTGGAGGCCAGACATGGACATAAGGTTGCTGTAATGAGTAAAGATGAAAGCCACCAAAAGGGTATATCTGGTGGAACAGAGAAAAAGAGGGTAGGAGAAAACAGAGAGAATAATTGAGCTTTGGCTTTCCTCACTAGCGACTTAAGGACATAAGGCCAAACTTCTTGCACTTCAAAATATTGGTCTGTGCACCCATATAGTGTCCCAAACAGGAATGTTGAGGTGGGGGTTAAGGCTGTAAGTTGCTGGGGAAAGTTGATCACTGGATCTACAGAAGTACTTAATGGAATGGATCATGTATTTGTGCAGTGGGCTGTAGTAATGGATGATGCAGGCCGAATCCAGGCAGATGCTCAGAATGGTTTGGGAAAGATGTCAAAAGGAGTAGAAAAGAGAAGGGGAGTGGAGGGGTTAGGATGTTACATTCACTTAAAATGTATAATTGATAGGCTGGTCGTTTACGTCTGTGGGTTAAGTAGAACGAAATAGTATATGCACAGATGTCCTTGTTTTTGCAGTGTATAATGGGTGATTGATTTTTCTTTTTGCAATATTTTCCCTGCTGATCGTCAGCCTCCTCTTGGCCAGTGATCTGGATGTACCCTAATTATTAAATGTAAGAGTTTGCTACGAAGAGCCATCATTTAGGCAGCCATAAGGGGTGGTTTGAATTTTTCCTTTTTGACCCTCAACATCCACTGCACATACCTATTTCTGTAGTGGAATCAAGCATGTGCAGGGGGGATAAACAGTGGGCAGCCCTTTGCTCTTGCAAGGGGCATACATCAGCAAGCAACCCTGTCTAACAAATTTAAATCGGGGAGGTGGCGTCCTCTGTCTCCGTCAGAGAAACTTTACCATCCCCAAATGCTTCTTGTGTGTGCACACTTCCTCTCCCTCCAGAGGTAGTGAGCAGGCAGTCCCTCTCCCTCCCTGCATAGCTGCTGCTATGAACTTCAGTCACCTGGGTTACAGTCAGGCCTTTATCCCTGTGCACCACAGACTGAAATGAGTACAAGTGATGACTGCTAAATGCATAGATTTTTTTCATTTACTTTTGATTAGCCCGTGCGAGTCTACCATTCTAAATGCCATTGTCCCTATGCTGATAAATCCCTTCGTTACACATGTATTATGCCTTGCAAATGCAGGGGTTAGGAAAGCAAGGAGTAACCTGCCTTTTCTGATCTCTTCCAGTGTTTTTTTGCCCTGGTGAATGACCATGTCGACACTCTTGATGGTGAGTTGATTTGATTTTTTTTAGGTTCTTAATCTCCTTGTACTGGGTTTCTTTTGAAAAGTCAAGCATGGATTCATTGAACATCAAAACAGTGGATTTGTTTAGGTCAGTTATTGACTCTTTGCCTGTGTCGTTACTGCAAGATCATGTAATATTGGGAAAGAGGCATGACTTTTTTCCTTCATAGTTGGTGAATATAAGGAGGGTGTCTGGTGCCCCACCCCAGCAGAAATTTTTTTTTTTCTAGTGAGGAGGATTTGTAGTTATCTGCCTAATTTGATCACATCTTAGAACAGTCACCATTTCTAATCTCAACTCTCTAAACCAGACCCCACTTTTTCTCTACCAAGGGGTGCTACAGCTATTGAAAGAGTGGAGAAAAATCCTCCCTGACTAGCAAATGTTATCCTGCTAAAGCTGGCAATTTCGTTTTTTTTTTTTTTTTCCGCAGGTTTCAGGACAGCTTTTCAAACTTGAGCTTGCATTGTTGCAGGCAAGTTTCTTGCTCCTACACAAGTGGCCCAGTGTAAACCTCAGGACATTTGTTAACAGGCTTTAAGGAGAGAAAGTTGTTCTTAGTGACATGTTGTTTTGTAATTCCATAGCAGTTGGGTAGCTGTTTATTTTCCACAAAGTGTAAGCTAGATTGTTTCACTTAATACCTTTCCCATTCCGTGTGTTGCAGTATACTTGTGTCATAAGCCATTCTGAGGCCTTTATTCTATTCTTAATTGACATGCTATCTCTGTATTGGATTTTCAGTTTACTTTTTGCACTTTCCGGTTCATTGTCAAGAAATGTCGAGACTTCTGCATCTTGATTGGCAGTCCTTGCTGTCTGTAAATGGTTGGTGCACCTCTGTTTGGAAATGAATAGTGTAACATAAGCCTTCTAGATCTGTAACAGAAAATAGCATACAGCTGATATTTATCAGTCCAGTCATAAAATACAGTGTCTGTTTCTTGTGTGGTGGTCTTGTAAAAAGGCTGTCATTGTGGGTTTTTTTTTTCATCTTTCCTTGTAACATTGTGTGCACAGGTAAAATGACAGACCCCCCACTTTTGGTATAGTCCTTTGTTAGGAGTGGAGAAGCTGACCCTCTACTAACTGCAGAGATAGTGGAGTGGACTAGGTGAACTATTTTTCGAGGATACAGCAAAGGCACCAAAAGGCTCTGCATAGTTAATGAATCATGTCAGCTTGAATGTTTCTATTTCCAAAAGCAAAACCCTGACTTTATGCAGCATTGCAGCACACCCCATAAAACGTAGTCCTCACGCAGCAGTTTTATTTATTTATTTGTTTGTTTAGTCTCTGGACCTTCTGACCATTAGGCATCCCCAGTAGGTCTTGAGCACATGCATTCCCCCTGTACTGCATATTGCCAGTACAGGGGCAAGAGATGTTAAAAGGTGCCGGCATCTAGGCAGACACTGAGGTGTTTTGTGCCTTCACTGCCCTTTAGGGCCCTGATTCTACTCCTGGTGGCTAACATGAACACTTTCATCACCAATACCATTCCCTTGTCTTTGTGCACTTTACCCCCCCCCCCCCGAGCTACAGGGACTGCCATCATTGGACTGGGGATCAGCATTCTCATGCTGTGCATCATAAGATCACTGCTACAGTATCCTTAAGCAATATGAGATGTCCTGACAAAGATCAGACCCGTCAGCCAGCTTCCAAAGCTTATGAGCTCCTTCCATGTTCCCCGCCACTAGAAGAATGCAAAGTAAAACAAGAGGTTAGGGTGCCACAACTGCAGAACTTTCTTGCCACCGAAAAGTGCACTCCTGCTCGGGCTTTGGTTGATTGATGGGTCAGTTAGCGCTCCATCTATGCTGGGCAGAGAACTTCCCCGTTGGGGTCCATGTAAATTTTAGTCAAAAAGTCTTCATTATTTTAAATAATTTATTTTGGGGCATTCTGGCCCTTTTGACAACTTGTTAAATGAAACCTTACCTCAGAGCTTAGGTTTTATTGTTGCACTTCTCTAAGAGAATTCCACAAGAGTGGTCTTTGTACTTTTTATCCACAAAAAGTTTACGTTTTCTTCAAGAATGTGATCACATTCTCAGCTATGCTGACCACTTATTAGGCATTGTTCTCAGCTGTAAGCTGGTCGTGACTTCCTGGTTGGGTTCCTTAACTTTATTTTTAGTTGTTTTTCTGAGGAAAAGTCTATTGCTTATTCATTACCTTGTTGTGAGGGACTAAAGCAACTGTTTTTGGTGCTTGCCACTGAGTAAATTTACCTCAGTAACTACATTTTTTATCAAAAGGTACCACCAATTCCTTTTGGCTCCGTTATCTGTGTGTCAAGCTGTTTTCGTGACTAGGACATATACCATGGTCCCACTAAGGATATTGAGCCTTCCGCCACAAGAAGAAAAAAGTTGTCCAGGAGACTTCAGTCTTTAATGTAGCTTCCTACATGCCTCAGTCGCTGATGAAAGAGTTTGCTGCGGCCATCAGTTGTTCTTCAGATTGCTCATCTTTTTCTCCTGGTCCCCCTGGTGTTCTTCCACTAGATCCCACTGTAGATGGGAGACAGGCTTGTCCCCTGGGACTGTAATGTTCCCTTTCCTGGGGAAGGGAGAACCCTTGCAGGTTTTAGGGAAAGTTCCAGGGGAAGCTCTTTAGCTATGTTGCACCGAGGAGCCTCTCTTCTGAGGTAGGGACCTTCTCTTGAGCCACTCCTTTTCTGGGACTGGTCCCCTAGGAAGGGATGGCATAAGTCTAGACATTTTTTCCTGTCCTGAAGCAGCTAACTGGCTAGGTTTGGCAAAAGGATTTTTGAGAGCATTTCAGCCTTTGAATTATAATTTTCTTCTTCTGCAGAAGAGGAAACAAATGTCTTCCACATCAGATTCTGATTCTCAGTATGTGGGACAGTGGGACAGGATTTAGACTGGAACTGCCTTTCTTATATTCCCTCACTTCAGGGTGGGAATTCTGACTCTGAAGAAAGTCTTTCTGAAGAAAGGTCTTTTTCTAAACCTGTTAATGAATTGAAGGATTTTTTCACTGGGAACAAAAAGATATATCTGAATTTCAACAAAGATGTTGTTTCTTATAGGTAGATTTTTTCAACTTGCACTTGTTCCTCCAGTTTTGCCAGCCCTGGTGAATGTCTTTATTTATAGCCTATACTTTCCCTAACAGTCAACCATCTGTTCCTAAAACTTTCATGTTGTGTAAACTGCCCCAGTCCAATACGCTTTTTTTTACTCATAGGGCAGATCCTGCAGTAATTTTCTTGTCATTGTCTGCTTCTACTACATTTCTTCCACTAGTCATCCTTTCCCTTTCTGACAATATGCAAACAGTTTGGATTAATTTGGTAAAAAAAAGTTTATTCTTCTACCCTGGCCTTAAGAATTGTAAGTTGTCTGTCATATATGTCTAAGGCTATCTGGCTTCTTATGATAACTTAAGGAATTGTTGGTCTCCCTCCTTCAGATGCTGAAGCCTGTGTGTTTCCTGTGGTGGTGGTTGTGCCTCAGGTAATCAAACATTTTTTTTAAATGTGCTTATGACACTACTGATGTTGTTTCTGGGGCTGCTGTTGCTACTTGATTTATCTGCAGTCTATGTTACCCCCTCATTTCTCCTTCCAGTGTTCTGATGACATTAGATTAAAGGATGCTTACCAACACATTCCAGTCAACAGCAGTTTTAAGCATTGTTTGCATTTCTTTTTCTGGTTTGCATTTTCCCTTTGCTGTTTTGCCCTTTGGTTTATCCACAGTACTGATACTGTAGCTCTTTGCAGGTTGCAAAGCTTTCACATTTCCCTTACTTAATCACCTATTTTTTTTTTTCTTTTGGAGATTCTTTCACAGCATGTCGAGAATCTCTGGTTTGGGTAGCAAGTGTATTTTTCAGCCTGGGATTTCAGGTGAACAAAGAGAAATCTTCTGTCATTCTGTTTCACAAGATGGAGTTTCTGGTATGTATTCTAGATACAGCACACACAGTATTTGTTTCTCAAAACAAAGTGGACCATTACAAGGAGCAATTTCTGATATTTTCAAATCGAACTGTGGCATCTGATGGAGAATATCACATAATTCTAGGGTTTATTGCCTCTACTTATCTAATGATTCCCTTGGCCAGATTGCACAAGAGAAAGATTATCATTTTGGACATGACACCAACACCCTGTATCAGGTTTGTGAAAAGTGAGCTAAGTTGGTGGAGTTATTCAGTTATTTCTCACCCCTGCCAGCCCCCACTCAGTCTGTAACAACAGTGCTTCAAATTTTGCTTAGGGAGACGTGTCCAAGGGAGTGAAAGTTTCTTTGGAACAAACAAGACAGATTAAAAAGCACAAATGCCAAGAAAATGATGGCAGTAATAAATGCCCACAAATCTCTGAACCATTTGTAGACTCCAGGCCCTCTGGTAGCAGTCACAGACATCACCACAGTGATGTGGTGCGTAAAAAAGGGGAGACTGTCCCTACAACTTTTGCAGGTTGGTTGTGGTAGCCTGGGATCTATTAACCCAGTTTAGTTTCTGTCTTCAGGCTACATAACATTCTTCCACTGCAAATCATTGTGGCTGACAAGCTGACCAGAACTAGGGACAGACCCATGTGAATGATCAGTTCCTGGAAGACCCTGGTGTGCAACTTCATCTGTGGGGAACTCCTCAAGTGAATGTGTTTGTCTCCTGTCAGAGCACACCACTAAAGAATTTCTACTAGAGGACTTTTGCAAGCAGGCCTTGAAGACAGATGCCTTTTCATTTACATGGACTTGAATGTTTCTGTTGCCTTTCACCCTTTCCTTTGATAGCCAGCATTCTAAAGATTCAGAAGGATTCTCCGCAGGTAATTGTGGTGACCTCCTTTGGCCTAGGTAACAGTAGATCTGATATTGTCTTTTCTGTCTGGATTCAACCTGTGGAGGGGTTATCGGATCTGACTCAGATCTGATGCCAAACAGTTTCCAAGACTTTAGCTCAGCGAGCTCAGTCTCCTCTACCCATAACCCCGAGCTTCACCAGAGCTACCTCAGATCTGATGTGCCACCATTCCAGACAGTAGGCTGGTCATTTGTTCCTTCTCTGTATTCTCTTTGGACAGGGTTTGATTGCTCATTTACCTGCTTTGTTGGTATTTGCTGTTAGTGTAGTATGTGTGTTTAGTTCACTGATAGTTTTTTTTGTCTTTTAGTTGTTATTTGCTAGCTAGTTAGAGTAGATTAGTGTAGGTGTGTTTCCTGCCTTTTGGGACTTGTTATTTGCTGTATTTGGTGGTTATTTTAGGTTTTATGAATAAAGGGTTCAAGAACTGTGTTTCTTGCATTCATAAGCTTCCCTTCCAGGATGGTCATGACTGTTGCATTTACTGCCTTGTATTTAGATGTGGAATTAACTAAAAATACAAGAGAAAAGAGATACATTTTCACTATCCACAGGAACAAAAGTGGGTGAAAGACCTCTCATAGTATATAAGGACAAATCTTTTAAAACCATGAGAGGCAAATACAAGTATTTCTAAAATTTATAAAATCAATAAAGACATTATTGACTATAACAAAGTAGGTATGTTTTAGTGTGGGAGTTGTGCACAATGCCCCAGTGTGAGGAGAACAGATCATTTTAAGGTTAAAGAGAAAATATACCCAATTAAAGGGCATTATTCATATGATTCCAGGCAAGTGGTACATCTCGAAGTTGTGAGTTCTGCCAGGCATTTTACATTGTTTCTTTTAATTTTCTTAATGTTTTCCCAATGTATGAATACTTGCTGGGTGTAAAAAAGTAAACATCTACTAATACATTAAGTACAGGCAGTCTTCGGGTTAAGGACAAGATCCATTTTATAGTCTGTCCTTAAGTCAGATTTGTATGCAAGTCGAAACACGTACATATGGTTCTTATTAAATATCACTTAGTCAAATGTTTACCTCAGTGTAGTATTCATTTTACTTTTCTTTGCATGTAAAACACTTTAGAACCACTTCCAAACAAAAAAAATGTTAAATATAATACTGTGTCCTGTAGCTATGCTTCCTTACTTCCTATGAGTAACAAAGCTGGTTTAAGACATCTTGTTATTAAATGCAGTGTTTATGAGGACTTTTACACACACACACACACACACACACACACACACACACACACACACACACACACACACACACACACACACACAATCAATCCTTACCTCTCAGCTGTACAGATTTTTGCAGAATGTCCAGATTTTTGCCTCATATTTTGGTCCATTTTTCATAAAATTGTGTTTTTTTAGCAATAGTGGCAAGTCATTAAGACTAACGTTAGAAAATAATTACAGACATTTGAGTTTCAGAATTCATACCCTTCAGAAAATTCATGCTAATGCAAAACTTGTTATTCTGTTAACTTTCTAAGTTTGTAAGAGCAATATTTAGTAAAATTGTCCCTATTTTGGGGCATTTGTCCCACACTCTTCCAGTCTGTCATACACACAGTCACTTCCTCATTCAAACCTGCATTCATTTCACTCACAGATATCGCTGCCACTCTTCCAATCTTTCATACACAGTCACTTTCTCATTCATACCTGCATTTACTCACACATCGCTCTCACTCTCCTGCTCTCTCTCTCTCTCTCACTCACTCACTCACTCACTCACACACACACAGATTTGGGCTGCTTTAATAATTTTATTATTTATTTTTTTTTTTTTACATTATTTCCGACATTGCGGCAGCCCGTTTGTATATATGGGTTGTCCACATGTTGGATGTCTGTAACCCGGGGACTGCATGTAAACATGTCCAGGAAAACAGTGAACACAAATTCAGTTTTGCTGTTTTAAAACAGATTATCAAAGACCCTAGGGGATTTTTTTATGAAGGAACATTTGGATAAATGTGAGTTGAGGTGGCAATTACAATTTAATGCCACTAGTTCGCCATTTTTAAACGAAATGTATTCCATCAATTCTGTTTTAAAACTTAAACATTATAATATTTAGAGTTGATAATTCTGTTTTTGAGGTTTAACTGTTTTTGTGATGCTGTTGTATAATCTTTTTTGGTATGGAGGTATCACTTTAAGTATGAATTAGTGTAAGTCTTATTTTTTATGAGCTGGCTTTATCAGTTATTTTATTGTGATGGGGGGAAGTCGATCACATGATAAGTATTTTTTTTTTTTATTTCTTAATGATATAACGTGGTTTGGCAAGTGTATTTGTTATGTTCTGAGGAAGTTCCATTATAGCACCATTGTGGAACAGAAGTGCTCAACAGTCTATTAAGAATTGTATTCTTAAAGTTTTATTGCATTTTGGAGTTGTCTGGTCATGTTTCAAGCACCACAGGCTCTGTCATTATAAGGTTTGTATATTGTGGAGATTTCCCTTTTAGCTTCACTAGGTGTGGTTTTCCCTCCTTTGGCCTTGCCTGAGGTACCCTCCTTGGGTCATGGATCCTATTCCAGATCTCATTTCCCACCCAGCAGGCTTGGATTTGCCCAGTTTTCAAATGCTGAAGTTAAAACACTTGTTTCTTAAATTCCCTTGATGGTCGGGAATCCCAAGCTTTCAGACGGACTTATCCACGTTTTAAGTTCTTCCCAAAAGTTGTCTAAACAAAAGGTGTAGTGTAGTAAATAGAAATGTTTTGCCTTATGGGTTGTCTCTCACTGCTTGGAAACCTTTTTAGCACCGTTAAAGGCTATCCTGGGCTTTCTGATTTGTTTAATTCTGGGTCTAGCTACTCCACTATTAAAGTGCAGTTGGCAGCTGTATCTAATTTTCACATTAGTAGAGATAATGTGCCATTGGTTGCCCTTAAGATCTCTTAGGCCTTTCTTAAAGGAACTCTTTCTCTCTCTCCTTTTCAAGACCTGTTCCACCTTGGGACTTGCCTTTTATGCTTCAGGTGCTGGTTGAGCCTTCTGCTACTGTTGATCTGAAGTTGTTGTCATGGAAGACTTTCTTCTTGGTGACCGTTACCTCTGCCAAGCATGTGTCAGAGTTGCAGTCCCTCTTTACTGTGCCTCTTTATTTTGTTTTCCATCGAGACAGTGTGTCCTTTAAACCAGACACTTTTCTACCTAATGTGGTGTAAGAAAATAATTAATTTGGGTCAGTCCATTCATCTGCCAGTCTTTTTTCCCAAATTTGTCAGCAGGGGAGAATATCTTCTGTATTCCATTGATGCTGGTAGATAATTGAGGTTCTATTTGGATAGAAAAAGGCCCTTTAGAAAATGTAGTCAATTTTTGTCTCATTCTCTAAGTCTTGGCTGTGTGCACCCGTTTCCAAGGTTATGCTGTCCGAATGGTTTTATGATTGTATTTCCTTTGGGTATAATTTGAAGGGAAAGTTGTTGCATCTTAAACACAAAGGGCATTCTACAAGAGCTATGGCTAATTCTACAGTTTTTTTCTCCATACCTGCTTTGGATGACATTTCTGCAGCTGTGGCTTGGGTGGGTCATCACACCTTTGTGTTCAACTGCAAATTGGATATGCAGTCCAGGTCTAAGACCTTATTTGTTTCCACTGTACTGCACAATATCCTTTAATGAGACCTCCCTAGGATGTTATGTCATTTTGGACTCTGTCCCACAGGTTGAACCTAGTCAGAAAAGACAATATTGGATGTGAAAGTTATATTTTCACCATAACAATAGATCAGTGTTGTCTGTTTCCATCTGGTTCAACCTTCCTCTCCTGCCCCCGCCTTCTTGACTGTTCATTACCTCAGGGATGACCGTCCGAGGAGCCAGCTTTTTTTCTTTTTTTGGGCCCTTGGTCTTTTGGCCTTTCTTCTGAGGTCTAGGTCTTAGAGTTTTAAGAGAGAAATGGGGGGGGGGGGCAAACTAGATCTGAAGTAGTTATAGTGAAGTGGGGAGTTATGGGCAGAGGTGGTGGAGCTTGCTGAGCTGAAGTCTTGGAAACTGTCCTGTATCAGATCAAAGTCTGATTCAGTAACCCCCCCCCCCCGATTGAATCAGATGAAAACTGACAACATGGATGTATCATTATGGGTGAGTACATAACTTTCATTTTTCCCTTCTTTTGAAAATCGCCAAGGGCAGTTATCACAGGCTTCCTTACAGAATGGACGTGCTTACACAGGCAGAGGAAGTTTGATATATCACAACCTTCACCTTCAACTGACTGCCAGGATGTTACAGTTCTAATACTTTTTAGGCATATTACTTTTCTAAACGGGTATTAAAGGAGGCAAAGAGTCCTACTACTTGAGTCATATATATTGGTAAATGGAGATTATCTAGTTGGTGCCAGTCTACAAGTCAGGATCCTTTTAAGGCTCAGACTGCTCTGATTATTCACTGTTTGTGTGAGTTCTCTTCTGTCCTCCCATACTGTTCTACCAAAATTCATCTTTCAGCTAGATGTGCTTCTTTTACCCTTGTTTTCCTCCCCTTTATTCCTTACATCTTTTAAAACAGATTTTGAAAGGTGTGTTACATATCTACCTACCTAGAAGATGGGTGGCATTGTTTTTGAGATCTTAATTTTTGTATTAGAAAAACTTGCACTGTTGCTTTTTGATCCTGCAGACAGGCTGATTTTGAAGTTCTTAGCTTGGAAAACAGTATTAATTATTACTCTGACTTACGCAAGAAGAGTATCTGAGTTACCAGCTGTTACAGCGAGTCCCCCATCTCACTGTTTTCCAAAGATGTGGTAATTTTGAGAACAAGTCCTTCCTTTATGTGTAAGGTAATGTCAGACTTTATACTAAGAGGACATCTAGTAAGCATTTTGTATCCAGTAAAAATGAGATAAAGGAGCAATCTGTGTATAAATTGATTATTTCCAATTGGGTGTCCCATGCTGTTACTTTTTGTTATTCGCACCATAACAAGACACTTCGGGCAAAGTCAGGGCTGACTGTTCTGGGTCATGGCTACTTCTGTGGCTATTTTTTGAAAGGGATGGACTCTAGAAATATACTAGAGATAGCAGCTTGGTTATCTGTGCACGCCTTTACCAAGCACTACAAACTGGATTCCTTTTATAGGCTAGAGCAGGATTTGTAGGACATTTTTTCAAGGGATTTTGGTCTCTGATGCAGTTTCCTCCTCCCTTACTCAGTATGGTCTGGTATTCATCCCATCCTGCTTAAGGCTACTGCCTCACTGCTCTAATGATGCACATAGTACAGTCGTGTATGAAAACTTACCATAACAGTAGATGTTTGAATACATCATTTCTGTAGTAGCTGTGCTTCTGTCTCCCTCCACAACTCCTTTACATTGACTATTTTTGCCAAGGTGTGGGATTGTTTGTTTTTATGTTCCTAGATGTTAGGACTCTAGCCTCCCTGTCTTCTGAGGCAAGAACGGTCTGAATTTTTGTTGCCCTAGCCTCTGGTTTTGCTCTGCATTCCTTATGCATACCTGTGGCTGGGGCACACAAGAGCCCTAAAGCTTTGGAAGCTGGTCAGCTGCTCTGATCTTTGGCAAGATGTCCCACATTGCTTAAGGCTACTGCATCACTGATGTACTCCGACATCTATTGTCATAAGTTTACTTGCACAGCTGTACTTTCCAGGTCCTGGCTATTTCAGTGCTGTGGAAGCTTCTGCTTGCATGTGGCGATCAGCTGAATGGAGCCACCACTCCCTTTCCACAGGCTTGATGAGCCAGCACTGGCTGTCAGCTCCCATTATCCCCCACCCAGCATTCCAGCATTCAGGCTGCTACGTCACAAGATGGGTTGCCAACTGACTCACGGACAGAACCCACATGGTGAGAGTTACAGTTGCTAGGTCCGACTCTAAACCGGTTACAAGTGGCGTTCCCCAGGACTCCGTTGTAGGACCCCTCCTGTTCGGCATATACTTCTCAGAGATACAGGCAAGCACAGGAATGTGTCTGACCAAGTCTGCAGATGATTGCAAACTAGGGGCTATAATTGACTCTTCGGCTGACGCAGACATCCTCCAAAAGGGTCTCACTGAGACTGATACCTGGTGTCAAAATCATGGCCTCAAGCTAAATGCCAAAAAGTGCATAGTCACCCCCTTTGGAAAAAACAAAGTACCCACAAACTACCACATAGGTGGTAGTCCCCTTAATATGGAAGACGTAATAAGGGATCTGGGGACCCAAGTAGATAGTAATCTCTCCTTTGATAATCACATTGCCAAAGTGGTTAGAAAATCCTTCTATGTGGCCCACCTAATCATAAAAGGTTCACATCCAGATCAAAAGAGGTCATTGTGCCCCTCTACTCATCACTCATCAGACCCATCATAGAGTACAATGCCCCATTTGGGATGTACCTTACAAGACATCTGCAACAGCTGAAAAAAACGTATAAGTACCTATGCAGCTCCACTGAAGAAACTTCAGCTCTACTTGGTTGCATACCGCCTACTCAGAGGTGATCTCTTCCTGACATACAAGGCCATGTCCAACCCAGAATTGATGGACATGCTCCACCTAAAGAAAACCATATCCCCTCGAGCCCCACGCTCTATGGATCTAAACCTCACCACAACAATAAATAGGACATGCTGGAGGGATAGATTCCTGTCCCAGAGACTCTCCATGCTTTGGAACAAGATTGCAATCTACATTAGGCAGAGCTCCTCGCTAACGCTCTTCAGCAGAAACCTTGACGAATGGATGAGAAACAGAAAGTCTGTTTACCCTGGGGATCACTTCAGTGGCTCTGCTGGACAGAGGCACAGGTAACTAATCTAAGGGGGTGGCGAAAGCCAACATATTCTAGCTAGGCTTTCAAATACCTTCAGGCAGATAGCCTAGTACCTACCTATGAACCAAACTCTGGTTGTAGTTTGGACGTCATCCCTGTGCTCCACAGAGCTGTGCTCAGATTTATTTTCTTTATGCTGCAGTACACCGCCTTCAGTCTTTTTAAACTTGACCTACACTTGAATTTTTAAGAGTATTGCTTCCTAAAGATCCTTCCCAAATGCACACTGTGCAACACTTACAAATTGCATCTCACTAGTTGTAGGTAGTATGATGCTTCACAGCGTAGTGATACATGTATACTCCTGTTGTCAGTAATACCCTCTGCATTCAGGGTAAAATGACTTGTATGTCAGAATTTCATATTCCATTCTAATAACTAGCCTCCACAGAAGAATGGAGCATCGCTGGTTGTAGATGGCTGCATAAATGAATTTTTTATTTAAAGCATCTCATGGAAGGATGAGTAAAGACGTCACACTGTACTTGCAATTCCACTTGCATTGCAGTGTCTCTAAAGTCAGACATTGTCAGAATCCCTTCTCAAATGTGTACTTAACCGGTGAACTTGAAGTTGCTTTCCTCTACCTTTGATAGATGCCCAAGGCATAATTAATAGTACATCTTCTTTTGTAATGATTAGAGCAACCCTGAGTCACAAACATTAAATAAGGAGTCCTGTTTTACCTTCTTGTGAATTGCTTTTTAAAATTCAGTTTTCTAATGAAAACTGATGGAGGGATATGATTGTAATTTTGTCTCATTCCCTCTCAAAACTTGATTTCACTTCATCTGGCTGAACTGATCTCTGTTTGAAACTTTGTGAGGTTTCAGTGCTGCATTTCACATCTTGGACGTTGAAGTACATTGATAAAAGGTTTTATCAAAGGTGGTAAATCTGCATTAGTGTATTTAATTCTGCTTTGTGCTTCCTCACAATAGGGCAGCCCACGATTATAAATTGCTGATGTTAGATGTGGAAAAACGCCTTTGGGTGGGCTGTTTTTTTCACAACATACTGTCATTGTTGTGGGCTTGAAGCAGTTGTTTAAGTAATGTATCTAATAGTTCTACATTGATACAAAAGATGCATTTTGAATAAATGACAGCCACCTCTCATCCCAATTTCCATTACAGTATGCATCATACCCTTTGTAGTAGTGAGTCAGAATCAGGTTATTAAAGGAATTGCAGAAGCTAGCTACACACAAAAGACAGCTATAGTTTAAATGAGTGTTGAACTTGTATGTTTGGCCCTTTGCCAATACTTGGAGCTCTTTATCACTTTCAGAATTCAAAATAGAATTAACCTAACTAAATTATGTGTGTGTGTGTGTGTAAGTTTTAAATTGAACATTTTTTAACCTGGTGTCACATAATGCTGCAGTTTCTGTTTTATTTTATGGATGGATTATATTTCTCATGTCCTGTCTGGACACAGAAACTAAATGCATACCTCTCAACTGTATAGATTTTTGCAGAATGTCATATGATCTTAGAAAGTTACTAGGCTATTGGCGCAGAGGCCCTTACAAGCCTAGCCAAGAATTTAGCCCATGTTCTAACAAGTCAGCACCCTATGCCACTGTACAGCAGAGACATAGGTGAAATCCCAGGAGTGTATTTTCTGTTCCCCATCCAGTTACCAGGTTGCGCTTAAAAAGGTTTAATGAGGTACTCTGCTTTAGGTGGAGAGGGAGTCTGTTCCACAAAAGGGGGAGTTTCTGGGACACAAATCTGTCCCGCTAACAAGTCCTATTGATGTCACAGACCAGGTTGAGGTCTTGTGTGTGGGTTACTCGAGTGGAGTTTGACTTACGTCAGCAAGTCCCATCAGGGCAGGGTCTGAGATTGCTTTGTATGCCAGACAGAGGTCTCCTCTGAGGAGTCTGTAGGAGACTGAGTAGAGGGATAGGGCTTTTAGCCTATCTGTGTAGGGTAAATGTTTGAGGCCCTGGATTCTCCGGGTGAGGAATCTCTGTTGTCTCTCCAGCTGCTGCATGTGCTTTGTGAGGTACATGCCAAAAGGGGCATTGTATTCAATAATCTGTCTTAAGGGAAGAATACAGGGATGTTATGACCACCTTGTCCCTGGATGGGATACCCTTACTAATGAGGTGGGCCATGTAGAAAGCTTTCCATATGACGGAGGCAATATGGTGGTCATAAATTCAGTTTGCTATCAACCTGGGTGCCCAAGTCCCTCACGACTGATTGCGTGCATAGTGCCTTATTATCAATGTAATAATTTGTGGGGATGTCATTCTCCCCAAAAGGGCTGATGATGCATTTTTTGGCATTCAGTTTGAGGCCACGTTTCTGGCACCAGTCATTTGTTTGGGTGAGACCCTCTTGGAGCATGTCCACATCACTAGGGCAATTGATGGCAGCACCCAGCTTGCAGTCATCTGCAAACTTGGTCAGCCATAGCCCACAAAATTTGGCTTGCACCTCTGTGAAGTATATCCCAAACAGCAGAGACCCCAAGACCGATCACTGGGGTACACCGCTTGTTACGAGTCTACTACTTGAGGTGGCTTCCCCTATTTTGACTAGGTGGGTTCATAAGCCAGTCATGCTACCCATCTGGTAACATATGGATTGATGCCTAGTTGAGAGAATTTATCTATTATACCTGAGTGGGAAATGGTATCAAAGGCCTTGACCAGGTCAAGGTAGGCAGTGTGCACTGTGTTCCCCTCGTCTATGGCCTTGGTGACTGTCTCAAAGAAGTCCACCAAATTTAACAGGCATGACCTCCTCTTGACAAAACCAAACTGTGTCAGGTCAAGTGTCTGGAGGTTGCCAATGGCCTTGTTAATGAGTTCCATGATAATCCTCTCCATGGCCTTGCAGATCAGGCTAGTTAGGCTGATGGGTCTATAATTTCCTAGATCAGTGGATGCTCCACCTTTGTGCAAAGGGATGACAGTAGCTGTTCTCCACTTGGCTGGGACAAAGCCGGTACTCAGGCTTTGGTTGAATAGGGTGCCTAATGGTGCTGCAAGTTCCTGCCTCAGTTCATGTAGGATGCAGCTTGGGATGTTCTTGGGTCCCATGGAGGCTGTATTTTTTTGCCTTTGAGAGAACAGTGATGACTTGCTCCCTAGAGATAAGATGAGGGGGACAGGTACTGTGGATGCCCTGTTTTACTGATGGGGGGGGACAGAGGAGTGAAGATGTTCATCGTGTTACCCTGCTGCAGTCATCACACTTGGGTTATCCTGTCGTCAGGCGGTCCCGCAGTCGGCCTGAATTCCAAAGTCTTGGTCCGGCGTCGGTTGCTGTCGCTTCTTCCCTGACGTCAGTGCGCCAGGGGTATATATGATGCATCCGACGCCATTTTCTTCAGTCTTTCTTGCCACGCGGTGCCCGAAGCAGAAGCAGTTCGCAAGTGCTGGTCGGCCGACTCCTGAGATTTTCAAAGTCGAATTTCAGATCCGAAGTCTTCAATAAAGCTAAGTACCCCATTGGGGAAACTTTTCTTGCCTCAGACCGATGTCAGAAAAAGTTAACAATTGTATTTCTTGTGGGAAGCAAATACATCATAAGGATTTTCATTCTTATTGTATACCTTGCCTAGGCCCAGACCACGACATCACTGGTTGTCGCTTTTGTGCTAGGTTCAATAAGCGTACTATAAAACGACGCTTTGATTTCGCAAGGCATTACTTCGGTAGAAAATTTAATTACACCATGCCATCGGAGCAACCGACTACTGGCGTGCACAAAAATTGCAAAGATAAGGACAGGCAGCCTAGACCCAAGCCAGACTCCGAGGCCTCGGCTGGGCCGGTCTCCGGTTCACCGGTTTTCAGTGAGGCGCCTACGCAGCCCCTGACTACCGCAGAATTGGAACCCGAGACCGCTTCGGATCCTTTGGCGGAGAGTTCTAGGCCGACGCAGCCATTTTCTTTAGGCCCTACCGACGACATTGCAGAAAGAGAAGCCGGTACTGCAGAAACACCTTTGGTTTCTGAAGGTGTCTTCAGACCGACGACGCTCACCATAAAAACGTATCCTAAGCTTAAGACTCCTCTTAAACCAAAAAAGACTGCACTTCAGTCTCCAGTTCAAGGCCCCATGCCTAACAGATGCTTAAAATGGCTGAAGATTTGATCTCTTTAATCAGGGGTTCCCACCCCACCCTACCCCGACAAAAGGCCTAGACAAGAGGAAGATTATGCCTCCTCTGATCAAGTGTTTATTTCCTCAGGCTCCTCTGAGGAACAAGATTACTTCTTTCCCCCTTATGAAGATTCTGATGCTGAGGATTCCATTCCCTCAGCTTCTCCCCCTGAAGACTACTCCTTTGGGGAAACTTTACACACTATGAGGGAACATTTTCACTGGGAAGGTCAGGATTACTCTGACTCAAAGAAAAGGCTCAGAGAGTTTATTTTACTCCCCCAGCACAGACCACTTGCTATCCCCCCAGTTTTAGACATTGTGGATGATGATTACTTCGAATCTAGTTTAAATCCAGATTCTCTGCCTCCTGCTCCAGCCAAACCAGACCGATATTAATAGAGTGCCTGACTCCCACAAATTCTTTTATAAAAGCCCTGTTGCTGACCCAGAGACTATCTCCCAGGGTCCCAAAGGAGCTAAGGCTTCTATAGCAAAAAATCCTGCACCCTCTGAAAGGGACTCCAGAGCACTAGACAGGTGGGGGGGGGAAAGGTTTACACCTCAGTCACTCTAGCTATGAGAGCACTAAATTGTCAATTTCACATGCTAAAATACCAGCAATTTCTAATATCTCAAATAAGACAAAAAATGAGCACACACCCTCAACAATCTGAATTGAAGGAAATGCAGGATCTGTTGCATGCAGCTGAACAGGTGGGCAAACATACTTTACAATGTGGATTTGATTCCTTGGAAGCTTCCTGTAGAGCAGCTGTTACTGGGTCTGTTATACGTAGGCATGCTTGGTTAAAGGAACAAACTCTGCCTGATCATGTTAAAGCAAAGCTTCTAGATGCTCCCTTACAGCAGGATGTCCTATTTGGAGTTAAAGCAGAAGAAGTCTTAAAGAAAATGGAGGGTAAGGCAAAATCTATGCAGACAGTCATAGATTTTTTACAGGTTCAGTCCCCTCGCTTCAGCAGAAATTGGCCAACAAAAAATTGGTCCTTTCCAGCTACTGACAGACCTCAAAGGGGTAAATACAGATGCCCAAGAGGCAGAGGACAACCACAAACCCACTACAAACCTCGACAATGGGGCACTGCAACACAGAAGGCAGGAGAAGACAGGCCCCAAACTACTAGAAGGCAAACACAATGACTTAAACCTCATATGGCCAAGCAAAACTCTCTTGGCAGCTCCCTTGGGAGGAAAATTAGCACTTTTTTCAGACAACTGGCACATTGTCACAAAGGACAAATGGGTCCTAGACATAATTTTACGAGGATACAGATTCCATTTTCACACCTTGCCAATGAAAAGAGGAATGCCAAACCTGCCACAAAATCAATGGGCAGAGGCACAAAAACAAATTACAGCTCTCATGGACGTGAGAGCCATTCAACTGGTACCTACTCGAGAGCAAGGCCAAGGATTTTACTCAAGACTCTTTCTAGTACCCAGAAAGGACAATGCCTGGAGACAAATTCTGGACCTTTCAATTCTAAACACCTTTTTACAAGTACCCAAATTCAAGATGCTAACTCTACAGCAGCTACTTCCCATGTTGGGCAAGGAAGCATGGCTAGTAACGTTGGACCTCAAGGAGGCATACCTGCATGTCCCTATCAAACAAAGTTGCAGAAGATACCTCCGTTTCATTGCAGGTTCAACCCATTACCAATTCTCTGCACTGCCCTTTGGCTTATCCACTGCGCCCAGGGTTTTCACAAAATGCCTGGCACCAGTAATTGCACACTGCAGACAAAGAGGAATTCAAATATACCCATACCTGGACGACTGCCTCATCCAAGCAGAAAGCAAGGACATCCTCTTACAACATCTGGCTTTTGTAAAACATCTTCTAAGTTGCCTAGGGTACACAGTAAATGAAAAGAAATCAAAACTAGTACCCTCCCAAAATATGACATTCCTGGGTGCCAGCTTGAATACAACGGCCCAGAAGGCTTATCTGACGCCAGACAAACAACTACAACTGACTCAATATTTCAAAACAATGGCAACAAAAACCCAACTCCCTGCAAGAAAAATTCTGCAGGCCTTGGGCTTCATGGCATCTTGCATACTACTAATACCATTTGCAAAGCTGCATATGAGGAAATTACAGTGGTACCTAAAAAGCGTATGGTCTCAACACAGCCACAGCTTGGACACAATGATATCTCTCATTCCCTGCCTTCAACAAGAGTTTCTATGGTGGTCACAGGCATGTCACCTCAACAAGGGTCAGCCTTTCACCTTGCCCCCAGCCAGGCAAACTATGATAACAGATGCATCGGACTATGCCTGGGGGGCACACATGGCAGGACAGTGCTTTCAAGGCATATGGACAGCAGATCAAAGGAATCTGCACATCAATCAAAAAGAAATGCTAGCTGTACAGAATGCCCTGACAACCTTCAAGAACCTCTTGCATCCAGGACAGCTTACAATAAGGACGGACAACACCACAGTAATGTGGTACATAAACAAGCAAGGGGGTACACACTCCTACCCTCTATGCAGGCAAGCAATGACCTTGTGGAACACAGCACTGGCTTACCAAGTTCAGCTACAAGCTCAATTCCTGCCAGGAAAAAAGAACACATTGGCAGACGACCTAAGCAGAAACATCATGGATCCCCACGAGTGGAAACTGGATCCACAAGTATTTGCAATGATAACTCAAAAATGGGGCCACCCAGACATAGACCTATTTGCCAGCCCCCAAAACTATCAGCTAACAAAATTTTGTACAAGGACGCTCCACCATCAAGCTTGGAAAGTGGACGCACTCTCATTCAGTTGGAAAAACCTGACAGTATATGCCTTCCCTCCATTGCCCCTTCTCACAAAGGTGCTACTGAAAGTCAGGATGGAGAGACCCAGAATGATACTCATAGCCCCAGACTGGCCACACCAGCACTGGTACCCACTACTAAGGAATATGGCCCAGGGCCCACCTTGGATTTTACCACAAATTGCTCATTTGCTCACACAGCAAGACGATCAGATTCTACACAACCAGCTCAAAACCTTAAATTTGGCTGCATGGCAAATCACCTAAGCAACCAGCCAGCTCCTCTTCCTCAAGCAGTGGATGTTATTCTGGAAGCTAGGAGGCCCAGCACCAGGAAGGCCTACTCGGACAAATGGAAAAGGTTTTGCACCTGGAACCAAGCTAAAGGCCAGAATACCCTTCAACCTCACATACCTCAGATTCTACAGTATTTAACTGAGATGTTGCACAAAGGACTTTCCTTTTCATCTGTTAAAATCCACGCCTCCGCTATTTCAGCCCACTACAACACGGATCCTCCCTTATTTTCACGTCTGCTTCTAAGGCAGTTTCTCAGAGGGGCCAAAAACATTAGGCCCCCCAGGAGAGCACCTACACCAACCTGGGACCTCAACTTTGTTCTGGAAAAACTTACGCTACCTCCTTTTGAACCAGCTTTCTCTGCTGATCTAAAGTTTATATCATGGAAGACTGCCCTGCTGCTAGCAATAACCTCAGCCAGAAGGGTCTCGGAGCTTCAGGCTCTAATGGCAGTAGAGCCTTTCCTCACTTTCCATCAAGACAGAATTTCTCTACGAACTAATCCCTCCTTCATGCCTAAGGTGGTATCCAGTGTGGCTCTAAATCAAACCATCCACTTACCCACCTTCTTTCCAAATCCACAGAACAAAGGAGAAAGACTCCTGCACTCCTTGGACATTCACAGGCAACTACGTTACTACTTGGATAAAACTAAGTTTTCAGAAAATCTGACCAGCTCTTTGTATCCTATGCTGCAGCTTCACAAGGGAAGGCTATATCAAAACAGACCATTTCCAAATGGATAGGACATTGCATTTGTTTTTGCTATACCTATCATGGAAAACCAGTTCCTGCTACCATAAGGCCCCACTCTACCAGGGCAGCAGCTACATCTACAGCCTTCCTCAGGGGGGTGCCAACCAAGGATGTTTTGGAAGCTGCAACTTGGAGTTCAGTACACACCTTCACCAAACACTACCACTTACCACTTTACTCTAAGACTAGAGCTGGCTTCGCCACTGCAGTTCTGCAGGGTCTTCTAGCCTCCTCTAACCCTGTTTGACTCCACCTCCCATCTTTAGCTTTGGGATTCTACCCAAGTGTGATTGACTGCAGCAGGGTAACACAATGAACATAGTACAGTTTTGTACCTACCATAAATGTAGATGTTCGAGTGTACACCCTGCTGCAGTCCAGGTTACCTTCCCTCCATCCCCTCTGACCTAACTAACTAAAACTTTACAATACCTTTGTGATGCATTTGCTTACAGCTGGAGGGATGTTGTGCTTGTACTAAACTTTTTAGATTGGTACTAATTACTGACCACCTTTTTGGGGGCACCTGACATCTGGGGCAAGAAAAACTGAAGAAAATGGCGTTGGATGCATCATATATACCCCTGGCGCACTGACGTCAGGGAAGAAGCGACAGCAACTGACGCCAGACCAAGACTTTGGAATTCAGGCCAACTGCGGGACCACCTGACGACAGGATAACCCAAGTGTGATGACTGCAGCAGGGTGTACACTCGAACATCTACATTTATGGTAGGTACAAAACTGTACTTTTTCACTGAACCTATGTGCCAGCAGGTTGGCTATATCTACAGGGTTTGTGTATGTGGTGTCTTTGACCACCAGTTCCGAGCAGATCTGGGTGCTTCCCTTGAGATTTTGGACATATGTGAAGAAAGCCTTATGATTGTCTTTAGTAGATGTGGCCAGTTTGGACTCGAAGTTTGCTTTCTCCAGATTTTTGCCCCCATATTTTGAATTTGTTTCTGATAAAACTGTGTTTTTCTGGCAAATCGTTGAGGGTTGAAGTCAGAACGTGACAGTCATTTGAGTTTCTGACTTCATACCCTTCAGAAGATTTATGCCAATGCAAAACTTGTTGCTCTATCAACTTCTTCAGTTCAAACTTCTTCCTGCCCTTAATCCCCTGCTCTTGCTGCCTTCACTAGATCTTGTTGTTGCCATTTGGTTAACACCTCCATCTTCAACTTGAGTGAGTTTCAGTGATAATAGCACTTAGCTGGCCAAAATATTTTAATATTTATTAGTCATTTTTCAGGTGGTGTAGTTAGATTGCTTCTTTAGCTCCTCATTCACTATTTTTTTATTGATTCATCTCCCTTTGTAACTCACATTCTGTCCACCTCCCTACACAGTTAGCTGTTAGGGCCTTTCCTTTATTTCTGAGTTATTTCTTCTACTTTGCTCATGGGTAAGACATTACTTTGCGTTACAGTAGCTGGTTTTCTTGTCTTTTAGAATGGAGAAAGAAACTGGTAAACAAGAATTTAAAAAGTGCAAGTCCTTTGGCAACAGGATTCCGCTGCAGGACCCTCGCAGATCTTGTTTGGTGTGTCTGGCAAGGTCACATTTAACAAGAGATTGCTGCATATGCAAAACGTCAGTACACTGACTTTAGCTGAGCATACAAACAAGTTGGTTGTGCAGAGCCATCTGCCTCCATACTCTGCACCTATTGTCCCTGAGGCCCTTACAAGCCTAGCCAAGAATTTAGCCCATGTTCTGACAAGTCAGTGCCCGATGCCACTGTCCAGCAGGGACACAGGTGGAATCCCAGGGGTGTATTTTCTGATGTTCCTCGTGTTTCACTGTTGCAGTCATTACATTTGGGTTATCTGCTTGCAGTAGCCCTCAGTCAGCCTGATTAACAAAGTCTTGGGTCCTACGTCGGTTGCTGTCTCTTCTTCCGTGACGTCAGGGGTAAAAAACATGCAGCCGATGTCATTACATCAGTCTTTCTTGCCGTGCGGTGCCCGTAGCAGAAGCAGTTCGCAAGTGCCGGTCGGCCGACTCCTGAAATTTTTGTTTTCAAGTTTCAGAACTGAAGTCTTCAACTAAAAGCTAAGTACCCCATTGGGGAAACCTTTTCTTGCTTTAAACCGATGTCAGTAAAAGTATATAATTGCATTTCTTGTGGAAAGCAAATACCTCATAAAGATTTTCATTCGTACTGTAGTCCTTGCCTAGACCCTGACCACGACATACCTCGCTGTCGGTTTTGTGCCTTATTTATACCACGAACTATCCGTCGTCGGAATATTTGCACTTCTAAATATTTTGGTGCTCTGTTCAATTATCCTGATATGTCTTCAGTAAGCCATCCGACTACCGACATTCTGAAAAAACGCAAAGATAAAGACAGAGACAGGCCGCCCAGTTCGCCGGTACTCAGTGAGGCGCTTTCACAGTCCCTGATACCCGCTACTTCAGATTTGCAGGCCTCTACTGAGACCCATTCGGAGTCCGGTGTGCCGTGAGATGCTTTAACTGTGGAACCTGCAGATGTCTCTACCTTGGATGGGTCCGGAGCCGCTGTGCAGGCACCGGCTTCTGAGGTTGTATTCAGGCCTACTGACTTGCATATTAAACAGACTCCATCTTCTTCTTCAAGGCCTAAAACTCGAACCATGCCTAGAAAACTGACGCCCAGACTGCATGGTCAGGCCTCTATGCCTAAAAAAACAAATAAGAATGACTGAAGACTTATTTTAATCAGGGGAAGCCAACCTTCCCCCCCTCTGAGACCTAGGACTGAGTTTGCTTATGGTACTTCTGACCAGGATTCTGAAATTTCTGTTTCCTCTGATGACCAGGATTTACCCTTATCTACCTATGAGGATTCTGAAGCTGAGGACTCTATTCCCTCTGCTCCCCCCCCCCCCTAGAAGGTTTCTCTTTTGATGAAACCTTGTATACTCTCAGGGAGCTTTTTCATTGGGAAAGTCAGGATTTCTCTGATTCTAAAAATAGGCTTAGGGATTTCTTACTCCTGCCCCAGCACAGGCGTTTAACTATACCTCCTGTACTGGACATTGTTGATTTTGCCTTTTCGGAATCTAGCATGGCCCTGACTCTTTACCTCCTGCTCCCAGAAAACCTGATAGATATTACAGGTGTCCTGACTCTCACAAGTTCCTTTTCAAAAATCCTACTGCGGATCCTGAAACTGTTTCACAGGGACCCAAGGGCATTAAAGCTACTACTGCCAAAAATCCTACCCCCTCTGATAGAGACTCCAGGGCGCTGGATAGATGGGGAAAGAAGGTATACACTTCTGCAACTTTGGCAATTAGGGCCTTAAACTGCCAGTTTCATATGTTAAAGTATCAGCAGTATATTATTGGATTGCGTGATCAGAAAATTATGTTGATTCCTGATTGTGTTGAAAATAAGGATTTACAGGATTTAATGCATTCTGCTGAACAAGTTGGTAAACATACATTGCAATGTGGTTTTGATTCTCTAGAGGAATCTTGCAGTGCTGCAGTAACTGGGTCTGTACTTAGAAGGCATGCTTGGCTTAAGGAGCAGTCCTTGCTAGATCATGTTAAAGCAAAATTACCGGATGCTCCCTTAAATCAGGACCGCCTGTTTGGCAACAAGGCAGAAGTTGTTCTTAAAAAGATGGAGGAAAAAGCTAAATCTAAGTACAACCTCCAAGATTTAGTAGGCATTGGCCTTCTAATAACTGGTCCTTTCCTGCGTCTTCTAGACCTTCTCAGTCCAAACCCAGATCCAGCAGAGCACCCAAGCTTCAGTCCCAGGGGATGCACAGGACTAAGCAGTGGAGGGCCTCCACTTCCAAATCTGGGAGTAATAAAACTCCCCCCATGGTAAACTGTCTCAATGACTTCTTTTTAAAAACTTCTAAGCACTTCTCAACTGACTGCCCCTTTGGGTGGTGGGGGGGGGGGGCTTGCACTTCATGCAAAGAACTGGGGACTCATTACCCAGGACAAGTGGGTTTTAAATATAGTGTCCCAAGGATACAGATTTCACTTCCACACATTACCAACTCCAAGCGGTTGGCCGGATCTACCTCCAAATCAGTGGGCATAGGCCCAAAAGCAAGTACTCTCTCTTTTAAGCATAGGGGGCTATTCAGTTGGTACCAGAAGAGGAAAAGGGACCAGGTTTCTACTTGAGATTTTTCCTGGTACCCAGAAAAGACAATTCATGGCGTCCTATCCTAGACCTGCCTACTCTTAACACCTTTTTGGTGATTCCAAAATTCAAGATGCTGACTCTTCACCAGTTGCTTCCTATGCTAAGCAAAGATGCCTGGTTGGCAACACTAAATTTAAAGGAAGCATACCTGCACATCCCAATCAGGGGAATCTTGCAGAAGATACCTATGCGTCAAAGCAGGCTACAGGCACTATCAGTTCTCTGCACTGCCCTTTGGCTTTTCTACTGCGCCCAGGATATTCACAAAGTGCCTAGCTCCAGTCATTGCATTTTGCAGGCAAAGAAATATTCAAATATACCCATACCTGGACGATTGCCTAATTCAGGCAGAAAACCAGGACATACTTTTTAATCATCTGGCTTTTGTATAAAGGGTGCTAACTTGTCTGGGGTACACGATAAAAACAAAAAGGAATCACACCTGATACCCTGTCAACAAATTATATTCCTGGGAGCAAGCTTGAATACAACTTCCCAGATGGCTTTCCTCACAGCAGAGAAACAAATTCACTTGACAACCTACTTCAAACAAGTGGCCACAAAAAACCCTATCGGCAAGGCAAATGCTACAAGCCTTGGGGTTCATGGCCTCCTGCATTCTTTTAATTCCATATGCAAGACTGCTTATGAGGAAACTACAATGGTAGCTAAAAAGCCTATGGTGTCAATATTCTCAGGCTATAGAAGCAATGATTCGTATCATTCCTTGTCTACGCCTAGAGTTCCTTTGGTGGGCAGAGGCCTGCCACCAAAACAAGTGACTACCATTCACAATACCCTCTGCCGCCCAAACCGTAATGACAGACGCATCAGACTATGCATGGGGGGGTGCACCTGGCAGGGAAGTGCATTCAGGGCAAATGGAACTCAATTCAAATGCACCTTCACATTAATCATAAAGAAATGTTAGCTGTACCGAATGCTCTGACAGCCTTCAAGGACCACATTCTTCCAGGACAATTAATGGTAAAGATGGACAACACCACTGTTATGTGGTACATAAACAAGCAGGGGGATACACATTCTTACTCCCTCTGCAGACTAGCCATGGCATTGTGGAACACAGCCTTGAGCTACCAAGTGCATTTACAAGCTCAATTCCTGCCAGGAAAACTAAATACACTGGCAGACGGACTAAGCAGAAACCTCATGGACCCACACGAGTGGAAACTGGAACCAAGGATTTTCAACATATTCACAAGCAAATGGGGGAGCCCAGATATAGACCTGTTTGTCTCTCCCCAAAACTGTCAATTGGGAAAAAATTGTGCAAGGACTTCCCACAGACAAGCATGGAAAGTGGATGCTCTGTCCTTCAGTTGTATGCTTTTCCTCCTCTGCCTCTGCTCTCCAAAGTACTACTAAAGATCAAACAAGACAAACCAAGGATGATTTTGATTGCACCAGCCTGGCCACGCCAACACTGGTACCCCCTCCTGCACAGTGTGTCACTGTTGGCTCCATGGCACCTGCCTCAGACTCTTACCCTGCTGTCTCAGCAGGAGAACCAGATTCTGCACCCTCAGCTTCAAACACTGAACCTAGCAGCCTGGCTAATTACCTAAGCTCTCCTTTACCATCCCTCAGTAAACCAGTGCTGGATGTCATTTTAGAGGCAAGGAGGCCTAGTACTAGAAAATATTATGCTGAAAAATGGAAAAGATTCTGTGCCTGGAACCATTCTCAAGGGATGAGCATAGCAGTGCCCAATTTACCTCAGATTTTACAGTACTTAACTGAGATGCTTCACAAGGGCCTGTCTTTTTCCTCAATAAAAATTCATGCCTCAGCCATTTTAGCTCATTATAACACAGAACCTCCCCTCTTCTCTCATCCACTGCTCAAACAGTTCCTCAGAGGGGCCAAGAATTTAAGACCACCCTGGAGAGCTCCCACTCCAGCCTGAGACCTTAACTTTATAGTGGAGAAACTCACCCTTCCTCCTTTCGAGCCAGCTGCTACTGCAGATTTAAAATTCCTTTCTTGGAAAACAGCTTCCCTTTTAGCCATCACTTCAGCAAGAAGGGTATCTGAATTACAGGCCCTTATGGCAGTGAAACCTTTCATCATCTTTCATGCGGACAGGGTGTCCCTCAAGACCAATCCCTCTTTCATGCCAAAGGTGGTATCCTATGTGGCCTTTAATCAGTCCATTCATTTGCCAACCTTCTTTCCTAATCCACAGAACAAAGGGGAAACCGATACTGCACTCCTTAGATGTGCACAGACAACTTAGAATGTTCATCGTGTTTCACTGTTGCAGTCATTACACTTGAGTTATCCTGCTGGCAGGCTACCCGCAGTCGGCCTGAATTCCAAAATCTTGGTCCGGCGTTGGTTGCTGTCTCCTCTTCCCTGACGTCAGTGCGCCAGGAGTATAAAAGATGCAGCTGACGCCATTTTCTTCAGTCTTTCTTGTCGCGCGGTGCCCGAAGCAAAAGCAGTTCGCAAGTGCCGGTCGGCCGACTCCTGAGATTTTCAAAATTGAATTTCAGATCCGAAGTCTTCTATAAAGCGAAGTACCCCATTGGGGAAACTTTTTTTTCTTGCTCCAGACCGATGTCAGAAAAAGTTAACAATTGTATTTCTTGTGGGAAGCAAATACCTCATAAGGATTTCCACTCTTACTGTATTCCTTGCCTAGGCCCTGACCACGACGTTGCTAGTTGTCTGTTTTGTGCTAGATTTAACCAACGCACTATTAAGCATCAGTAGGATTTTGCTTTTCATTACTTTGGCCGAAGGTTTAATTACATAATGCCGTCGGAACAGCCGACGACCAGAGCTCATAAAAAGCGCAAGGAAAAAGAAAAGGACAGGCATCCGAGGTCCAAAACCGATGATGAAGCCTCTTCTAGGCCAGTCGCCGGTTCGCCGCAGCCCCTGACACCTGCTACCTCAGAGCCGCAGGCAGCCTATGTCTCCCACGTGGAGACAGATAGGCCTCTGGATATTCAAGGTATTGGGCCTTCGAAAACTAATCCCTCAGATGGGTCTGGAGCCACTGAGCAGGCATCGGCTTTTGAGGGTGTTTTCAGACCTACACAGCTTTATACCTAGCCAACGTCAGCATCAAAGACAAAGAGTAAAACAGTTTTAAAGACAAGGAAACAAGTACAGCACTCTCCAGGACAGACTTCCATGCCTAAGAAACAGATGCTCAAAATGGCCGAAGACCTAATTACTTTGATCAGGGGTTCCCATCCCCCTCCTGATAAGAGGCCTAGGCAAGACACTGAATATGATTCCTCTGATCAGGTTTCCATTTCCTCTGACTCCTCTTCAGAACAGGGATACTCTATTCCTCCCTATGAAGATTCTGATGCTGAAGAATCTATTCCTTCAGCTTCTCCTCCTGAAGATTACTCATTTGGGGAAACCTTGCATACCATGCATTTCCACTGGGAGAGCCAAGATTATTCAGATTCTAAGAAAAGGCTCAGAGACTTTATTTTACTACCTCAGCACAGACCTCTTGCTATTCCTCCTGTTCTAGACATTGTAGCTGATGTATTTTTAGAGTCCGGCCTGTCTCCTGACTCTTTACCTTCTGCACCTGTTAAGCCAGGCAGATACTACAGGGTTCCAGATTCTCATAAATTTCTATATAAAAACCCTGCTGCTGACCCAGAAACTATTTCACAGGGTCCCAAAGGGGTCAAGGCTGCTACTGCAAAGAACCCTGTCCCCTCAGATAGAGATTCTAGGGCACTGGACAGATGAGGGAAAAAGTTTACTCTTTTGCTACCATGGCTGTAAGGGCTTTAAATTGTCAGTTTCATATGCTTAAATATCAGCAATATTTCATGTCTCTGTTAAAACAGAAAATGTTGACAAATTCTGAATGTACTGAGAACAAGAAATTGCAGGATTTATTGCATGCAGCTGAACAAGTGGGAAAACATACTTTGCAATGTGGTTATGATTCACTGGAGGCGTCTTGCAGGGCCGCTGTAACAGGCTCTGTCATTAGAAGGCATGCTTGGTTAAAGGAATAGACTCTGCCTGATCATGTTTAAGCAAAATTATTGGATGCTCCATTACAGCATGATACTTTGTTTGGTGTTAAGGCAGAAATGGTGTTGAAGAAAATGGAGGATAAAGCTAAATCTATGCAGACAGTGAAGGATTTCTTACAGGTGCAACCACCCAGATTTAGTAGGAACTGGCCTTCTAAGAATTGGTCCTTTCCCGTGTCAGACAGGCCACAAAGAGGCAGATACAGACGCACTAGAGGCAGACAACAGCCCCAGGCCTCATACAGGCCCAAACAGTGGGGTGCTTCTACCTCCAAAAGTGGAGAAGATGAATCACAGCCATATAGGAAACAGTCCCAATGACTTCCCTCTGCCAATACCAAGCATTTATCTTTTGGCAGCACCCTTAGGGGGAAAGCTAGCACTTTTTTCACAAAATTGGCACATGATTACCCAGGACAAATGGGTCTTAAATATAGTCTCTCAGGGCTTCAGGTTCCACTTTCACACCCTTCCAAAGGCAAACGGTATGCCAGATCTGCCACACAATCAATGGGCAGAGGCACAAAACCAAGTTTTATCTCTCATGGACATGAGGGCTATTCAACCAGTGCCACAACAAGAGCAGGGACAAGGATTTTACTCAAGACTTTTCTTAGTACCAAGAAAGGACAAAGCATGGAGACAGATTCCGGACCTGTCTATTCTAAATACTTTTCTGGACGTTCCGAAATTCAAAATGTTGACTCTGCAGCAGCTTCTGCCCATGCTGGGCAAAAAGGCTTGGCTTGTAACTTTGGACCTAAAAGAGGCATAACTGCATGTCATAATCAGACAATCTTGCAAAAGATACCTCAGATTCATAGCTGGCTCAATGCACTACCAATTATCTGCACTGCCCTTTGGCTTCTCTACTGCACCTAGGGTCTTCACAAAATGCCTGGCACCAGTAATTGCATTTTGCAGACAAAGAGGAATTCAAATATGTCCCTACTTGGACGACTGCCTTATTCAAGCAGAGGCCAAAGACATTCTACTAAAGCATCTGGCATTTGTAAAAAGATTACTAATTTGCTTAGGGTACACAGTAAACGAAAAGAAATCAAAACTAGTACCGTCTCAAGAGATAATATTCCTGGGTGCAAGCTTAAATACAACTGCCCAGATGGCTCATCTCATGCCAGACAAACAAAGGCAACTAACTTCTTACTTTGAAAACATGGCAACAAAGACCCAGTTATCTGCAAGAAAAATTCTGCAGGCTCTGGGCTACATGGCCTCCTGCATTCTGCTAATTCCATATGCAAGACTTCATATGAGGAAACTACAATGGTACCTAAAAAGTGTTTGGACTCAACATTGCCACAGCCTGGAATCATTAATTTCACTCATTCCCTGCCTGAAACAGGAGTTTCGATGGTGGGCACAGGCCTGTCACCACAACAAGGGACAGCCATTCACTTTACCCACAACTAGGCAAACACTAACAACAGATGCATCAGATTATGTCTGGGGGGCCCACATGGCAGGAAAATGTATTCAGGGCACATGGCCCCCAAGCCAGAGGCATCTACACATCAATCAGAAAGAGATGCTAGCTGTACAAAATGCCCTGGCAGCCTTCAAGGACCTACTTCATCCAGGACAGCTGCTGATAAAGACGGACAACACCACAGTCATGTGGTACAAAAACAAGCAGGGGGGCACACATTCCTACCCCCACTGCACACAAGCCATGATTTTGTGGAACACAGCATTGACTTACCAAGTACACCTGCAAGCACAATTCCTGCCAGGAAAAACAAATGCTCTGGCAGACGAACTAAGCAGAAACCTCATGGACCCTCACGAGTGGAAACTAGATCCACAAATCTTCAGCATGATAACAAGGAAATGGGGACGCCCAGATATAGATCTTTTTGCCTCCCCTCACAACTGCCAACTTCAGAGATTCTGCACAAGGACTTATCACAAACAAGCATGAAAAGTGGATACTCTGTCATTCAGCTGGAACAACCTTACAGTATATGCCTTTCCTCCACTGCCTCTCCTCCCCAAGGTACTCCTAAAGGTCAGACAAGAGAAGCAACAAATTATACTGATTGCCCCAGATTGGCCACGCCAACACTGGTACCCAATCCTAAGGAGCTTGCCCCAAGGCCCAACCTGGACATTGCCTCAAATTCCTCATTTACTGACCCAACAAAACAATCAGAACCTGCACAGCCAACTCAGAACTCTAAATCTAGCTGCATGGCGGATACTGTGACCATTCAGAATACACCTATCTCTAAAGCGGTTATGGATGTTATTTTGGAGGCTAGGAGGCCCAGCACCAGAAAATCTTATGCAGAAAAATGGAAGAGATTCTGTGCTTGGAACCAGGCACAAGGAATTGACACGCTTGTTCCAAATATTCCTTAGATTTTACAATATCTAACTGAGATGCTGGACAAAGGCCTATCCTTTTCATCAATTAAGATCCATGCCTCTGCCATTTCAGCTCATTACAATACAGACCCACCTATTTTTTCATATCCATTGCTTAGGCAGTTCCTCAGGGGGGCCAAAAACATAAGACCTCCAAGGAGAGCACCAGTACCTGCATGGGACCTCAATTTTGTCTTGGAAAAACTCACACTGCCTCCTTTTGAGCCAGCCAATACAGATGAGATAAAATTCTTATCATGGAAAACAGTTCTGCTCCTAGCTATAACTTCAGCAAGAAGAGTCTCAGAGTTACAGGCATTAATGGCTGTGGAACCTTCCATCCGGACAGGGTTTCTCTAAGGACAAACCCAACATTTATGCCTAAGGTAGTGTCCAGTGTGGCTCTTAACCAAACCATTCATTTGCCTACTTCTTACCCAAACCCGCAGAATAAAGGGGGGAGACTTCTGCATTCTTTGGACATACACAGACAGCTACGCTTCTACTTGGACAAAACTAAAGCTTTCAGAAAGACTGAGCAACTTTTAGTGGCATATGCTGCAGGATCACAAGGAAAGGCTATCTCAAAGCAGACTATTTCAAAATGGATAGGACACTGCATTCGTTACTGCTATTCACAATGTGGTAAGTCAGTGCCTAAGGGCATTAGACCACATTCTACCAGGGCAGCAGCCACCTCAGCAGCCTTCCTCCGAGGAGTACCAACCAAGGGTATTTTGGAGGCTGCAACTTGGACTTCAGTGCACACTTTTACTAAGCACCAACACTTGCCTCTTTACTCTAAATCCAGAGCAGGCTTTGCCACTGCAGTCTTGCAGGGCCTTATAGCCACTCCTAATTCTATTTAGACCCAGCTGCCCAACCTCAGCTTTGGGATTCAACCCAAGTGTAATGACTGCAGCAGTGAAACACTATGAACGTAGATAAATGTAGATGTTAGAGTATATTCACTGTTGCAGTCCAGGTTACCCACCCACCATCCCCCTTTCTTTGCTGGGACTTATCTGTACTTCTCTATCCTTTACAACCTATGTGGTGTATTTGCTTATAGATGAAGGTATTGTTTATATTATTGCATGCTTTTATAAGCTATGTTTTTTAGCCTACCCTTTAGGGGGCACCTGACATCTGGGACAAGAAACACTGAAGAAAATGGCGTCGGCTGCATCTTTTATACCCCTGACGTACTGACGTCAGGGAAGAGGCAACAGCAACCGACGCCGGACCAAGACTTTGGAATTCAGGCCGAATGAGGGTAGCCTGCCAGCAGGATAACCCAAGTGTAATGACTGCAACAGTGAATGCACTCGAACATTCACATTTATGGTAGGTACACAACTGTACTTTCTACTTGGACAGGTCTAAACCTCAAAGGAAATCTGAACAACTGCTGGTGGCATTTGCTGCAGGGACCAAGAGGAAGGCTATTTCAAAGCAAACCATCTCCAAATGGATAGGCCATTGCATTCATTTCTGCTATAAGCACCATGGAAAACCTGTCCTGCAGGGGATCAGACCCCACTCAACCAGGGCTGCATCTACCTCTACAGCCTTTCTCAGAGGCGTACCTACCAGGGAGATCCTAGAAGCTGCTACCTGGAGTTCTGTACATACTTTCACCAAGCATTACCATTTGCCAATTTTCTCTAAACCCAGAGCTGGCTTGACCACTGCAGTTTTCATGGCCTTATAGCTGGTCCTAAAGCTATCTAAATTCTTCCTCACATCCTTAGCTTTGGGAATCTACCCAAATGTAATGACTGCAACAGCGAAACACGAAGAACATAGTACAATTGTGTACACTTACCATAAATGTAGATGTTCGAGTGTATTCACAATTGTTGCAGTCCTAGTTACCCTCCCTCCAGCCCCCTGACTTCTTTTGGCTATACCTCTTCTTTCCTTTTCAATGCTTAAAAGCTTTTTGGTGTATTTGCTTTTTTGTTTGAGGTATAGCCTTGTATATTTATATATTTAATTGCTTCCCATTAGGGGGGCACCTGATATCTGGGGCAAGAAAAACTGATGTAATGACGTCGGCTGCATGCTTTATACCCCCTGACGACCTGATGTCATGGAAGAAGAGACAGCACCGATGTAGGACCCAAGACTTTTTTAATCAGGCCGACTGAGGGCTACTGCAAGCAGATAACCCAAATATAATGACTGCAACAGTGAATACAATCGAACATCTACATTTATGGGAAATGTACACAACTGTGCTGTCCTCATCCACTTATCCAGGTTGTGCTTAAAAAGGCTTAATGAGGTACTCTGCTTGACATGGAGAGGGAATCTGTTCCACAGAAAGGGGAGTCTCTGATACCCAAATCTGTCCTGCCAACAAGTCCTATTGATGTCACAGACCAGGTTGAGGTTGCGCGTGTGGTTTGCTCGAGTGGAGCTTGACTTGCGGATATGCAGTAGTCCCATTAAGGCGGGGTCTCAGATTGGTTTGTATGCCAGACAGAGGTCACCTCTGATGAGTCTGTATGAGTTTGAGTAGCGGGACAGAGCTTTTAGCCTATCTGTGTAGGGTAGATGTTTGAGGCCCTGGATCTCCTGGTGAGGAACCTCTGTGGTCTGTCCAGCTGATGCATGTACTTTGTCAGGTACATGCTGAAAGGGGCATTGTACTCCATAATGGGTCTTATAAGGGAAGAATACAGTGATGTTATGACCTCCTTGTCCCTGGATGAGATACCATTTCTAAATAGGTGGGACATGTAGAAAGCTGTGGTCAGAAGTCAGTTTGCTATCAACCTGGGCGCCCAAGTCCCTCACGACTGATTGCGTGGTTAGGACCTTGTTATTAATGTGGTAATTTGTGGTGATGTCACTCTCCCCAAAGGGGATGATGGTGCATTTTTTGGCATTCAGCTTGAGGCCATATTTCTGGCACCAGTCATTTGTTTGGGTGAGACCCACTTGGAGGATGTCTACATCACTAAGGGAATTGATGACAGCACCCAGCTTGCAGTCATCTGCAAACTCTGTCAGCCATAGCCCACTGGTTTTTGCCTACACCTCAGGAAAGTATATCCCAAACAACTAGTAAAAACCAACACAAAGTAAAAAAGCAGTAAAGAGGAACAACGGAGAACACTCTCTTTGGTATATCCCAAAAAACCAACACAAAATAAAAAAGCAGTAAAGAGGAACAACGGAGAACACTCTCTTTGGTATATCCCAAACAACAGAGGCCCAAAGACTGATCCCTGAGATACACCGTTCATTACAGATCTGCTTGAGTTGGCTTCCCTTATTTTAACTAGGGGGATTCTATCAGTGAGCCAGTTTGCTACCCATCTGGTAACATATGGATTGATGCCTAGTTGAGAGAGTTTATCTATTATACCCAAGTGGGGAATAGTATTGAAGGCTCTGGCCAGGTCAAGGTAGGTGATGTGCACCTTCTTCCCCTCCGTCCATGGCTTTGTTGACTTTCTCAAAGAAATTGACCAAATTTAACAGGTGTGACCTCCCCTTGACTAAACCAAACTGCATGGAATCAAGTGTTTGGATATTGCCAATGTCCTTATTAATGAGGTCCATGATAATCCGCTCAATGGCATTGCAGATCAGGCTATTTAGGCTGATGGGTATGTAATTTCCTCCACCTCTGTGCAAAGGGAGGACAGTAGCTGTCCTCCACTCAACTGGGATGAAGACGGTACTCAGGCTTTGGTTTTATAGGGTGCCTAATGGTGCTGCAAGTTCCTGCCTGAGTTCATGTAGGATGCAGCCTGGGATGTTCTCTGGTCCCATGGAGGCTGCATTTTTTGCCTTTAAGAAGGACAGTGATGACTTGCTCCCTAGAGATAAGGGGAGGGGGGCAGGTGTTGGGGATGTCCTGATTTACTGACAGAGGGGTGAAGTTTTCAGTGAACCTGTCTGCCAGCAGGTTGGCTATATCTACAGCGTTTGTGTATGTGGTGTCCTTGACAACCAGTTCTGAGCAGATCTGAGTGCTTCTTTGAGATTGTGGACATATTTGAAGAAGGCTTTATGATTGTCTTTAGTAGATGTGGCCAGTTTGGACTCAAAGTTTGCTTTGGAGGATTTCACTGGTGCTCTTATTTGCTTGTTCAGGCTAAGGTGAGATTGCTTCCAATTAGGCATCTGCTCCTTCTTGGTCCTGGACAGCAATTTTTTCCTTTTATTATAAAGTTTATTTATTGCAGATGTCCACCAGACAGGTTTACTCTTTCTTGAGGAGGATGATTTTGTCATGTCAGGTATTCCTCATTCCATGCAGCTATATAAATGCTCATATAGTACTTTGGTGTAGGTTTGGACATATGTGCCAGTTCCTGTGGAGGGAGAGGGGGCTATGAAGCTGTTTATTCCTTCCTTCAGGAGGTTGTAATTAGCTTTAGGGAAGCTTTTTTGTTTGACCCTAGCTGTGAGTGGGGTTGGAGGAGATGGTGACTTCGAAAGTGACTGCTTTGTTGTTGTATCTTACCAGGAAGGATGACACTGTAGGGATGCTGCAGTGGTTACACATGTTGGTTAATACCAATTCCAAGATGTGTTTAACCTCTTGTGGGGGCGTCGACCAGCTGGTCCATGTCCACAACCTCAAAGGCAATACACAAATGTGTGCAGAGCTCATTGCAAATGGAGCCACTTATACTGAGCCAGAAAATATAGCAAACCTACAGGCCAATAAATTCAACTCCAACTTTACCCCTCTCTCCCACTCAACCTTCCCTTGAGAAATACCATCAAATGTCACTCTTCTTGCTATCACTAGAGAACAGGTCCTTAATGCTGTCTCTAAGGCCAAGAACACTGCATCAGTGGGCCAAGACAATATCTCAGGATGCCTTCTAAATAGCATGAAACATGAGCTATCAGGCCCTCTGGAATTACTGTTTAACTCTATCCTCCAAACAGGCTTTGTGTCTCATGGATGGAGAGCAACAACAGCCATCCCTCTGCACAAAGGTGGGCCATCTACAGACCTTGGAAACTACAAACCCATAAGTCTCACTAGTCTTATATGCAAATCCACGGAAATGATCAGTAATGATATAGTATAGACACTGGACCCAACCTAGTTTTGGTTTTGTCAAAGGCAGGGTGCGCCTACTCAACCTGGTGGAGTTCTTTGAGAAGGTCACCAAAGCAGTGGATGAGAGAAAAATGGTTCACACTGCCTACATTGACCTGGCCAAAGTATTTGACATGATACCCCACTCTGGTATCGTTGACAAACTCAAGAGGATAGGTACAAACCTATACGTCACCCAGTGGGTAGCCAACTGGCTCACAGACAGGACCCAGGAAGTTAGAATTGGGGAGTCACAAGTGGAGTCCCTCAGGGATTGGTCCTTGGACCATGCCTTTTTGGCATTTTACTTCTCTGAAGTCAAGGCCACCGTCAGTGGTCCCTGGCTGAATAAATCTGCAGATGATTCATATTAGGAGCTGTCATTTCCCCCCACACTGACACAAATGTTCTCTAAGAACGGCTGACACAGGGAAACAACTGGTGTCAGAGCCATGGAGTAAAATTAAATGCCAAGAAATGCATAGTAGTATCCTTCGGGAAGTCATCTACCCGTGGGAACTATTATATTGACAACACACTCCTTAAAGCTGACCCAGTAGTCAGGGACTTAGGGACACACACAGACAGTAATCTAGCCTTTGGCCATCATGTGTCTACAGTAGTGAGGAAATCCTTCTATGTTGTGCAACTTACAAACAAAAGTATGGTATCCAGGTCCAAGGAAGTCATTGTTGCACTCTATTCTGCATTCATCAGACCTGTCATTGAGTACAGTGCTCCCTTTGGTATGTACCTAACCAGGCATATCTATCAACTGGAACATCCACAGGGGTTCCTCAGTAAAAGAATACAGGGCAAAAGTAAAATGTCCTATGCAGACTGACTCAAGGACTTATCTCTGTATTCTGTCTCCTACAGGCTGTTGAGGGGAGATTTATGCCTGGCATACAGGGCATTGTCAGTCCCCACTCTGATGGACCTCCTGCATATCCACAAAACAAACAGCACCATAATTACCTGTTCTAAAGACTTAAACCTTGCCTGTAATATAAATAGGACCTGCTGGAGAGACTATCCAGTCTCTGGAACAGGCTCCCCATCCATGTGAAGCAGAGTTCCTCCCTAACCCAGTTCAAGTGGAACTTGGACAGTTGGATGGGCAGCAGGATGGGCAGCAGGAAATGTATCCCCGGTTTGGCACCTATGTCTCTAATGGACAAAGGCAACCTGTAAATGATTCATCTCCCAGGCCCCTGCTTGTAAATGTTTCATCTCACAAACCCCTGTTTACATTTATCAAGGGTACCAGAACTTGTCAAATATTTAGGATGCATGGCTAGGCTTAAAAAAGCCCTTGTGGTCATTAGCCCAGTAAACACATGTGAACCTATAAAAAAAAAACAAGGACCTTAGATTGATCCTTTATCTGAGTCATCTCAGTCAATTCACAAATAAGAAGACATTTCAGATAATCATGGTGTAGTCCATTCTTCCTTGCCTGCTGGTGGGGGACTGGATGTTCTGTCTGGATCTTCAAGGTGCTTACCTGCACATAAAAATGGACAAAGCATCAAGAAGATTTCTCTGCTTCCAGGTAGGAGCCCATAATTACCAGTTTAGGGCTTTGCCTTTTGGTCTCAACATAGCCCCCTCTCCCAGTGTTGTTCACCAAATGCATTGCCTCGGCTGTAGTGTGCATCTGACTCTTGGGTGTACACTTTTTCTTGTACCTAAACAATTGGCTGCTAGTGGCCCCATCGAGGAATTGATTACTAATAACAAGATAACTTTTGCTTACATTTGGAAATAACAGTAAACACAGACAAATCAGAGCCCTTCTAGGATTTCATCTTGATTTGATGTTGTCTAGATACCCTCAGGCAGTTGGTGGTTCTTCCTCAGGACATGATTTCAGCATTGATCTCAGAAGTAGCTTCCTTAATGGAGTAAAACAGACTACTGGCAGTACATATTTTCACAGTGTTAGACCTTTTGGTGACCTCAATTCCAATGGTTCCCAATGCAGAACTTGGTATCCTACTATGGAGACTTTATGTTCAGTTGGACCAGTTACATCACAAAATTGGACTGTCTGTTATGGCCAAATGAAACTTCCTTTTTCCAAGCCAGCTCAACTAGCAACAGTAAATTTGGTTGGGTCTGTCCTTAAATGGAGGTTTGTTATGCAGACAAGATGGTTCATGGTTTGTGGTCTGTAGAGGAAGTCTCCTTGTATATCAGCGTACTCTGGATGAGAGTTGTTTTGCCAGCATTGTAGGCATTTTAGAATGAGTTTCCTCTAGGTGCAGTCACCATACAATTGGACAATATGGAGGTTGTGTGATATTTCACTGCTGCTCTGCACAAAGGGTAGGATCTGGTTCCCCCTTGCTTGTTGAGAGTATGGGAAAGGGTTTTGAACTTGCAGTGATTATTGGTAGCAATGCACATACCTGGGTTCTCCAGCATGATTACAGACCAGCTGTGCAGGCAAGTCCTGCTCCCTAGACATCGAGGTAGCATACAGGTTATTCAAGAGATGGGGGGCACTGTGCTGCAACCTTTTTGTTTCGCTGTTAAGCATGAGATGTCCCCAGTACTTCACCATAGTTCCTCAGGAGGGTCAGCTACCCAGGGACATGCTGTCCACATAATTGGCCCCTGGGAATTGTATTGTCCTCTACTACTCATTACCAGACTGGTGAAGAAAGCCAAAGACTACAGGTCTCAGCTCATTCTCAAACCTACCTTCTAACCTTGCCAGACTTGGTTTCTCCTGCTGCAGCCTCACCTGAAGGAGAAGCCCATTCTTGTACTACAGAAGTTCCCATTTGGTAACTCACCCATCCAGCCAGCCTTACCTGGACACTCAGTTCTTGCATCTAATTGCTTGGTTTCTCTAGTTCCAGTAATGGCCAGGAATTCAAAGATGTTCTTTGTGTTTCGCTGTTGCACTCGTCACACTTGGGTTATCTGCCTGCAGGTAGCCCTCAGTCGGCCCGAATACCAGAGTCTTGGGATTTCTGTGTTGGATGCTGTCGCCTCTTCCATGACGTCATGTTATCGGGGGTATAAAACATGCAGTCGACTCCATAACATCAGCTTTTCTTGCCGTGCGGGAGCCCAAAGCAGAAGCAGTTAGCAAGTGCTGGTCGGCCGCTACCTGAAATTTTCGTTTTTCGAGTTTCAAACCTGAAGTCTTCTAAAGCTAAGTACCCCATTGGGGATTCTTTTTTCTTGCTCTAACTGATGTCAGAAAAAGTTAACGATTTTCTTGCCTGTGGAAAGCAAATAGCTCACAGAGATTTTCATTCTTGCTGCGTCACCTGTTTAGGCCCAGACCATGACATCCCTCACTATCAGTTTTGTGCCTTGTTTAACGCCCAAACTATTTGTCTTAGGGCTATCTTTGTTGCTAAATTCTGTCACTCTCATTCTCCGTATTCCGAATTGGCTTTGGTAAGCCATCCGACTACCAATCTTCCGAAAAAACGTAAGGATAAAGACCGAGACAAACCGTATAGGTCCAAAACTGCCAACGGTGCTTCTTTTAAGCTAGTCTCCAGTCCACCAGTACTCAGTGAGGCACCTTTGCAGCCCCTGATGCCCACTTCTACAGATTTGCAGACCTCTGCTGAGACCCATTTGGAGTCCAATATGCCGCGAGATGCTTCTTTGATTATGGAACCTGCGGATGTTTCTACCTTTGATGGGTCCAGAGCCATTGTGCAGGCACTGGCTTCTGAGGGTGTATTCTGACCTTCCGATGTTCATATTAAACCGACTACTTTGTTTCAGACTAAAACGACCGAGTTTCTCAGGCCCATAGTTCACACTACGCCTAGAAAACCGACGACCAAAGCGCATGCTCAAGCTCCAATGCCACAGAAACAAATGCTTAGAATGGCTGAAGACCTTATAACTCTAATTAAGGGAAGCCAGCCTTTCCCTTCTAAAAGACAAAAAATTGATTTCCCTTCTGATTCAACAGACCATGAGTACAATGACTCTGATCCCTCTGATTACCAGGATATACCCTTATCTACCTATGAGGATTCAGATGCAGAGGATTCCATTCCATCTGCCTCCCATACCTTAAGAGAGCATTTCTGCTGGGTATGCCAGGACTACCCAAAGTCCAAAAAGAGACTCAGAATTTTTAGACTTGCCTCAGCACGGATTCACTATACAGTCTCGAAATACTGAAATGTCAAATTTCAGTATTTTGAGGCCGAATAGTGGAAAACCCACATACACGAAAACCCATAATCACGAATACCGCAACCATTCACACACACAAACCAGCACATGATCACACACACATACACCTACCTAACAAAACACACAAACGCACCTAACCTATTTATAAACAGGGGGGCAAGCCCCCCACACCCCCTTACATATATATTCTAACTCCAAGGTTGCACTAAACATACAAAAAACACCACCGCACACACTCAAATCCCTATCCAATATCGTCAAACACACAACACTTACCTGAAACCCCAGATAAATCCACAAACCACACCACATGTCACGAACGCGACACCACGATAGTGGCAGATTCGACATTTGCGAATTTGACACTTCCGCATTCGGCATAGTGCATTTTCGGGTAACTGCACTTTCCACTATTCGGTCTCGACGTACTGAAATCCGACATTTCAGTACATTGAGATTGTCTAGTGTATCCCCTCAGCACAGGCCTCTAGCTATACCCCCTGCCCTTGATATTGTCGATGATGTTTTCATGGAATCCAGTCTTACTTCTGATACTTTACCACCAGCTCCTAGAAAGCCTGACAGGTACTACAGGGTACCTGACTCTCACAAAGTTCTCATTTAAGAATCCCACTGCAAATCCAGAGACGATTTCCCAGGGACCTAAATATATTAAGGCTACTACAACCAAAAATCCTACCCCTTCGGACAAGGATTCGAGGGCTTTAGACAGATTGGGCAAGAAGGTATATACCTCTGCAACTCTTACCATCAGGGCTTTAAATTGCCAGTTTCACATGTTGAAGTACCGGGAGCATATTATGGAACTAATTAAACAAAAAATGTTGTTGCATCCAGATTTTGAAGAAAATAAAGACTTACAAGAGTTAATGCATTCTGCAAACCAAGTCAGTAAACATACTTTGCATTGTGGTTTTGATGCCTTAGAAGCATCTTGCAGGGCTGCTGTCATTGGGTCTGTACTGAGAAGGCATGCCTGGCTGAAGGAACAAATCTTGCCAGACCATATCAAAGCAAAATTACTAGATGCTTCATTAAACCAGGAATGTTTGTTTGGCACAAAAGCAGAAGAGGTTCTTAAAAAGATGGAGGAAAAAGCTAAATCTATGCAAACTGTTAAAGATTTCTTACAGGTACAGCCACCTAGATTCAGTAGACACTGGCCTTCAAAAAAATGGTCCTTTCCAGTCCCTACCAGGTCTTCTCATCCGAAACCCAGGGGCAACAGACCACCAAGGCTACAGTCTCAGGGTACACAGAGATCTAAACAATGTAGTCCTCCCCCCTCAAAAACAGGGAGTGTTAAGCCACCCCCTTATAGAAAAAATTCACAATGACTTGTCTATCATCCTTCCCAGCCATGCCCAAGTACTTGCACCCCTAGGAGAAACCTCGCTCTGCATGCAAAAAACTGGATGTCCGTTACCCAGGACCGATGGGTGCTAAACATTGTATCCCAGGGATACAGATTCTACTTCCACTCACTGCCAACCCCAAGCGGGTTGCCAGACTTTCCTCCAAATCAGTGGGCAAAGGCTCAAAAGGAAAGTACTTTCTCTTCTCAGTATCAGGGCTATTCAACCTGTTCCAGTAAGAGAGCAAAGCAAAAAGGACAGGGTTTCTACTCCAGACTGTTCCTGGTGCCCAGAAAAGAGGGATCTTGGTGCCCTATCCTGGGCCTGTCTATTCTCAACACCTTCCTGGTGGTCCCAAAATTCAAAATGCTTACACTACAACAGCTGCTTCCTATGCTAGCCAAGGACTCCTGGCTAGTCACCCTAGACCTAAAAGAAGCTTATCTGCACATCCCCATAAGGGAATCTTGCAGGAAATATCTATGTTTCAGGGCAGGCTCTGTGCACTGTCAGTTCTCTGCACTTCCTTTTGGCGTATCTACTGCGCCCAGGGTATTCACAAAGTGCCTGGCTCCAGCCATTGCATACTGCAGGAAGAGAAAAATTCAAATTTATCCATACTTGGATGATTGCCTGATTCAGGCGGACAGTCAGGAATTGCTACTTCAGCACCTGGCATTTGTAAAGAGACTTCTAACTTCTCTGGGGTACACCATAAATGAAAAGAAATCGCATCTGGTGCCCAGCCAAAAGATTGTATTCCTGGGAGCAAGCTTGAACACAACTTCCCAGATGGCATTTCTTACTTTAGAAAAGCAGGTTTATTTGACAAACTACTTCAAACTAATGGCTACCAGAACCCAGCTATTTGCAAGAAAAATACTGCAAGCCCTAGGGTTCATGGCCTCATGCATTCTACTAATTCCATATTCAAAAATGCATATGAGGAAACTTCAATGGTACTTAGTCTCTGGTGCCAACATTCTCAGGAGCTGGAAACAATTATTCCTATCATTCCTTGTCTAAGGGCAGAGTTCCTTTGGTGGGCAGAGGCTTGTAACCACAACAAGGGACTCCCTTTCACTCAACCCCTCGCCGCCCAAACCCTGACAACAGACGCATCAGACTATGAATGGGGGGCTCAAATGGCTGGCAAATGCATTTAAGGCAAATGGAGCCTAGGACAAATTCACCTACATGTCAATCAAAAAGAAATGTTAGCTGTACAGAATGCTCTGACAGCCTTCAAATACCTTATCCTTCCAGGACAATTCTTGATAAAGACAGACAACACCACAGTTATGTGGTACATAAACAAGCAGGGCGGGACTCATTTTTACCCACTCTGCAGGTTAGCCATGGCCCTGTGGAACACAGCCTTGAGCAACCAAGTGCACCTGCAAGCTCAATTCCTGCCAGGCAAACAAAATTCACTGGCAGATGACTTAAGCAGAAATCTACTGGACCCACACGAGTGGAAACTGGAACCCAACTCATTCAAACTTCTAACACACAGGTGAGGGACACCAGAGGTGGACCTCTTTGCCTCCCCACAAAACCATCAATTGAGCACATTTTGCACCAGAATCCCCAACAGCCAAGCATGGAAAGTGGATGCCCTATCCTTTACATGGGAAAACCTCTCAATTTATGCCTTTCCCCCTCTGCCCCTCCTCTCAAAAGTACTACTCAGGATCAAACGGGACAAACCAAGGACAATCCTTATTGCACCGGACTGGCCCCGCCAGCACTGGTACCCACTCATACGCAGTCTAGCAGCAGTGCCACCCTGCCACCTACATCAGACCCCCCTCCCTGCTGTCCCAGCAGGAGAGACAGATTTTGCATCCTCAGCTGCAAACCCTGAACCTTGCAGCCTGGCTTATTCCCTGAATACACCACCAGCAACCCTCAGCAAACAGGTGCTGGACGTCATCCTTGAGGCCAGAAGGCATAGTACTAGGAAATCCTATTCAGAAAAATGGAAAAGATACTGTTCTTGGAGCCAGTCTCAAGGAAAGGACACAGCCGTGCCCACCTTGCCTCAAATCCTAGATTACCTAGCAGAGCTGCTCCACAAAGGCCTATCCTTCTCTTCTGTTAAGATTCATGCCTCGGCCATCTCAGCTCATTATAATACTGAGCCACCTCTCTTTTCTCACCCTCTGGTCAAACAATTCCTGAGAGGAGCTAACAATTTAAGACCCCCGAGGAGAGCTCCCACCCCTACCTGGGACCTTACCTTTGTACTAGAGAAGCTCACACTACCCCCCTTTGAGCCTACTGCTACTGCACAGTTAAAATTCCTCTCTTGGAAAACAGCCTTACTTCTAGCCATCACTTCAACAAGAAGAGTGTCTGAGTTACAGGCACTAATGGCTGTGGAACCCTTCATTATTTTCCATGTTGACAGGGTTTCCCTCAGGACTGACCCATCTTTTATGCCCAAGGTGGTATCCATTGTGGCTCTAAACCAATCCATCCATTTACCAACCTTTTTCCCTAATCATCAGAATAAAGGGGAAAGGATCCTGCACTTCTTGGATGTGCACAGACAACTCAGGTTTTACCTTGACAGGACTAAACCATTCAGAAATCTGACCAGCTGCTAGTCAGCTTTGCTGCAGAGGCAGAGGACAAGGCCATTTCGAAACAAACCATTTCCAAATGGATAGCACACAGCATCCATTTCTGCTACAAGCACCATGGAAAACCTACCCCACAGGGGATCAGAACTCATTCCACTATGTCTACCTCAAACTCTAGAGCTTTTCTCAGGGGAGTCCCTACCAGGGACATCCTAGAAGCTGCAACCTGGAGTTCTTTCACCAAGCATTACCACTTACCTGTCTTTTCTAAAATCTGCCACAGCAGTCTTACAAGGCCTGCTAGCCAGCCCTGCTATTACTTGACTGCCTCCACCCTTCCTCAGCTTTGGGAATCAACCCAAGTGTGATGACTGCAACAGTGAAACACGAAGGACATAGTACAGTTGTGTACACTTACCATGTAGATGTTAGAGTATATTCACTGTTGCAGTCCTGGTTACCCTCCCTCCTGCCCCCTGACTCTTCCATGCTTTCTACCTATCCTCTTTCTGGCCATATCTTATGGCTATGGTGTTTACTTTTTACTGGAGGTGTTCCACACCTTGTAATTGCTTCCTATTTTGGGGGCTCCTGACATCTGGGTTAAGAAAAACTGATGTAGTGGCGTCAGCTGCTTGTTTTATACCCCTGACGTCATGGAAGAGGCGACAGCATTTGACGCAGAAATCCCAAGACTCTGGTGTTCGGCCCGACTGAGGGCTACCTGCAGGCAGATAACACAGGTGTGATGACTGCAACATTGAATACACTAGAACATCTGCATTTATGGTAAGTGCAGACAACTTTACTTTCATCTGGAAGTTGTTGAGATTATTCTCGTCTCCCAGAAGCCTTCAACTTGGAAGATCTAGAAGTACAAATGGAAAAAAAAAAATCAAAGTGCTGCATCCATTTCTGTACCTTTGGATGAGGTTTTATCTTTTATTTCACAGTTGTATAAGGGAGCCAGCTGTTATTCATTTCAGATTCATTTAAGCAGTGTTGTGCTTTCATGAAATTTTCCTGAAAGATACCTTGGCATCTCATCCATCCTGTAAAGCTTTTCTTAGGGAAGTGTTTCTCTCTAGATCCCCATTGTACAAACCAGCACCCACTTGGGATCCACATTTCCTATTCAAATGTCTAAGTAGATCATCTTTTGAGAAGGCTATTTCTATGCGTCTTAAGTTCTTATCCTGGAAGACTGCCTTGCTAGTTATTACATCTGCCAGATGAGTCTCAGAACTTCAGGATGTGTCATCTAATTATCCCTTTATCATTTTTTTTATCCTGACAGACTTTCTCTTAGAACAAAGCATTTTATGCTTAAAGTGGCCATTCAGTCTAATTTTAGTCAAGGAAGCAATTTGTCCATATTCTTTAAATATTCCAATAAAGGGGAATATTTTCTTCTTTGCCTAGATGTTCACAGACAGCTCTGTTTCTGTGTAGATTGCAGAGAGAATCCTAGAAAAGCAAATGACTTTTCATCTGTTTTTCCCTTCCTGGACTTGGCTACTTTGGCAAAATCAGTTTTGGATTGCAGTGTTTTTTGTTGTATATCTATGGCTTAAAGCTTCCGTGCTTCTCCAATGACTCACTAGGTCAGGGCTCAAGCTGTTTCTGCTGCTTTTTTTTTCCAAAGCCTTCTGCTGGATGAGATGACGGCAGCCGCAACCTGGTCTTCCCTTCACACCTTTGCTAAACATTACATCCTTGATTCTTTCTTTTAGGCCGAGAGCATCACTTGAATTGACCATTTTAGGAGGTTTACTGGAGTACGCCATCCTGGTTGGCTAGGTCTCTTATGATTCAAGTGTCCAGCTAGGACCTGAGAAATATGTAAGTTATGTACTTACCAGAATGTTATACATGTCTAGTCTCTGTTGGAATAGTTGAATAACTAACGTATCTTTTCTGTGTAGAGTCTGCATTCCCTTACTTTGTCTTTGTGGAGTTTTGCCAATTTCCAGTTTCCTCAATATCTGTAGGCAGTCTAATAGGTGAATTGTTAGTCCTTTTAAATGGTGTGTGTATTTATGTATGTATGTAAGTGAGCACGTGCTTTATGTCCCGTGAAGGACTGCTACCGTGATCAGATTGTTTCTCTACCTTTTTTTCGTTGCTGGTGGGATAGAGCCCAGATACCTGTGACCATAAATAGAATAAAGAGAATGTCAGAGAAAAAGTGAATGTTATTTCCGGAGTTTGTACAAAGATTATGATTTTCATTGTTTTATTTATGCATAGTATTTTAATTCCTTGTCTTGCAATGCAGATTGACTGGCTGAGCATATTTAGACATACTTGGTTAACAAATGGGCTTCTAACACATTGTGATGGAAATTTTAGGCATTTCAGAATGTTTTGAGTTGATTTAATAGAATCCAAAATGTATAATAAGGATAGCTGATCTATTTAAGACATGCTTGCTGTGCTGGTCTACTCTGCAGACAAAGGTGACTGATGACAGCCTTGTCTGCTTATTTCTGTGCCTGTTGGATAAAGTATAGATCCTTCATAACTGGCAGCTTGTTTTCTTTGCCCGACTTGCCTCATATTTGGCCTGTGTTTTGTTAAATTGTGTTGAACTTTTTATCCCTTTCACCTCTTCAGTAAAACTGTTGCTGCCTTTCATCACCTATTTTTACAAAGTAATATTTTTTTAATGTTTTAGTTTTACACTTAACTGTGCGAGTACACTGATCTATATTGGCCAGAAGACATAAAAAAAACACAAGTGCACTAACTTGCAGTGGCTATACATTGCAGTTGTATGTGTATTTAAACATTTGATATGCATTTGGGACATATACTGCCATACAGTGTATGCCTACATCAGAATAACTTTTAAGAGGGCATGCAGTAATTTTGTTGATTTCACAGTAAAGAGGAAAAACTATGAACACTGTGATGTAACTATACAAAGAAAGTTACATATTTATGTTTACTGATTCCTTCACACAGTAAATTTATTTGAAAACTGGTCCCACTTACTAGTGTCTCCTAATACTGCAGTCCACAGTTTCTGATTTGTGCTATGTTTTCAGTCTTTACTTTTTTATTTTTTTACGTAATTGTTAAGACTAGAAGAGCAACTATGTTTCATTTCCTTACTCTCATCTTTGTTTTATTTTTAGAACCTGTTTAAAATACTACTCTGTTCATATTTCTTTTGAACTGCATAGGGGACAGCTTGATTTTTATGACCTTCCACTATCACATCTCTGAAAAAAAATTTCACAGTGGCACATTTTCCCCAGGAGCCTTGAGTAGAGCTGTGGAGTGGAATACACAGTATATCCAGAGGAGATGGCAGACCATAACTTGGCAGGTACAAACGTGTCTGGCACTGACAGGAAAACAAGGGGAAAGGGGTAAGTGGCAAGATGGTCTAATGGCTACTATCTGCATCATCTGGATACTTTGATAAGCAAGAGTCCCACATAAACTAAAGCACTCCCTCCTTCTGGAGTAGAGGAGAGATAGAATGTGATACTCTGGAGCACCTAGCTCTTCAAAGTTGTAAATGGTGTCTGTAATCTTCCACTAAGAGTAACAAAATTATAAGAACTGTGGAGCTCTTTATCCAGAGAATAATGCATTTTTTGCTTGATGGGTTATTCTTAATTGATGCTGGAAGTGCTCACTGAAAGTTATCCATATAAAACACATGATGCCAGAAAGGGAAATGTGAACAAGACTTGGGTTCTTTCTGTCTGTGTGCGTTTGGTTTGGGGGGGGTCCATGGGCAGGAATAAAGGAGTAGTAGTGTAGCATATCAGTAAAAGCTAAGAATTGCAGTTTTCATCATGTCTCAGAATGTGCTTTTGCATTAAATATTCCAAGATGCTAATTTTTGGTACATATGTCATAGTTGCTATCCAGTAAGATCTCAGCAAGTTCCAGGAAATTTCATCTGATAAGTCCATCCTTGGTAACTATTAGGACTGAGGCATGTAGGTATTTATACTGCTCAGCAAAGTAAACTTTTTTTGATCCGAGTACCTCCTCTATCCTATAATACACTGTACGAGTGTTCCACTCCAGATGCTCATTGCCGTACAAAAAGCTCAGTTTAATGTCACAAGTAGCCCCAGCTGCCTTTCAAATGTATTATATAAGAAAAGGGCAGCGTGTTACTATAACTATCCTTCATTTTCTTCTGAGAATCTGATACACTTTGCATAGAGCTTTTAACTGTGCAGATGTCGGTGAGCATGTTTTATTAGTCTGTTTTAGAATGGCATTTACTTGCAATGCTTAGCTGTTTCAAAAAATTTATTGTACAGTCTGTCTCATTTATTCTGTTACTAAGAGGGATCTGCCTCCTTTAATCCCTGCTGAAGTGGAGGTTAAGGGGTTGCCAGTCCCTCCTCCTTACTAACCACATGGTAATACACTACATAAAAAGGTTTTGCTGACTAAAATAGACACACAGGGCAGTGCCCTTCCTGATGCTCATCCTGCCACACTTTTGAGAGAAAGGGACAGCTTTGTCTTTAGCAACATTGCAGCATATTATCATTACTTGATAGTAATCCTAACAAAACAATAAAGGTTCCACTTGATGAGCATGGATTTCCAGGTAGGACAGCAGTCAGAACAGTGCAGTGCACTGTGACTATGTAAACAGAAGCACTACAGTTACTAGACGTGCAGTAAATAACCACTTCTACTCTTCTAATGTAAAACATTTAATGCTCTTCAAGATAATTTTTTAACTTTAGAATAAACGTCACTTGCAAAAAAAAAAAAAAAAATATTATTCCATTTTAAAAGAAATAAACAACTTAAAGGCGATCTCGGTTTACCCACATTACCCCTCCGGTTTCAGCCCCCTAAGAAAAGACCTTGCTCTTCTTTTGCACTTGCTTCCTCTGAAGGTTCATTAGAAGTGTATGTGCAAGAGGAAGTAAACAGACTTGCTCTCCAGCTTCCCCTTAGCTGTGTTGGGTAATTAAAAGATTACTAGCTTCCCCTGAGCCCTTCCTGATGATCCCAGTTTGTGGAGGGCCTAGAGATGATGCATCATAGACGTGGCCGGCACATTGTTCTTGCATGTTTCCCACAGAGGATGTTGTAGAAGGCTTTCTGATATCCCCAGCAAGCTTTTTTGTGGTCCCACGATTGGCTGGTATTGTAAAAGTTGCAACCGGGGGTTGAGCAGAGCCAGGAGTTTTGTAGGTGTTGTTTCAGCTATTTTTTGAAAATGTTTGGATTAGCTATTTGTTTCAGTACATGGAATGGATTTCCATACTTTGGAGACATAGCAGGAGTTGTGTGCATTTCCAGCAGAATTTTTAAATTTGCTGATATATAAAAGTAGTTTATTTTGAGAACAAATTTCCCAAACTGGTGAGTAATATTTTAGTCTGTTTCATAGAGCTGGACAGTTTTCAGGTTTATAGATTGATCTGATGATGTCATTTTCATTCATTGCTCAACTGATGGGTCTTGGATCCGACTCAGCTGCTTCTTCCAGCTTCTCGGAGCAAAACTCATGAACAACTACTTATACCCATAATGCCCCGCCAATCTAACATATCTCAGACCTCATTTGCTGCCGTATCTCTGCAGATGCGAATTCTCTTGCTGTCCTTCTGTTCTCATGTTGCAGTATTTTTACATGTAGGATCCTCCACCTCAGGTGACCTGAACGTTCGGCTCATATACAAAAGCTTAGCTTGACTGCTGTAAGGTGCATGAAACGTCACACGCAGGGGCCATAAACCGTGGGCCATAAATGTGATGTCTGTACGCACAGACCTCAGAACGTCTCTGCCGCAGTTGAACGTCAGCTTGCTCGTTCAGCTCCACTCTACTGACTTCAACAAAAATAAGTACCCCATTAGGGAATTGTTTTCTGATTTTGGCTAAAGCTTAGGTTGCTGTATAGATTATATTTAGTTTATTCCATCCATGTCATCTAAGAAGGGAAAATGCAAGTGCGGTCATCAAATTCTGCACAAAGACAGCCATGACCCGTGCTTGTTTTGCTTAGGCCAATCCCACAATTACAAAGCATGTTCCATCTGACAGTCGTTTGTTCCAAAAACACTGCATAGCCATCTTGCAGCCCTAAAACTCTTCATCAAACACCAGTGTCTGAAATGCCTGGCCCTTGGTATGGATCCTGAACCGGCCGTCTCATCCGAACCGCCAGAAAAGAAGGCCAAGGTAGTTAGGCCTGAGACTGTGCCTCCAAGTAAGGACGTCTCTCCAGCTTTTGGTCTAGGGACTGAGGAACATCCGTTAGGTCCAGCGACATTGGCGGGTATCACTTTGAAAGCCGCTCTTGCTTCTCCGGCCTGCACATCCACGGAGGTACCTGCAACGTTGGTCTCTGTAGTGGGGGAACCAGGTTAGACCGAACAGCCAGTACTACCATTCACCTCTGAGGAAGGCACTTGTACTCCTGGCCTGATGTCCAGTACTAAGCCTACTCCAACTCAGCCAAGACTTAAGATTCCTTCACTAAAAAGGAAGCAAAAGACAAAGCATATGTCTTCCCCAGCAGAAGATGTGCCTGACTGGCAGGCATTCTCCCAGTCCCTATTTCAGGCAATTTTGGCCCTAAGGCCTACGGCTTCTCAATCTACTGCCTTTCCAACCTTGAGCCTTAGGCCTGCTTTTGCTGGACCTATGTCACTGCCTCATACAGCAGAGGAAGATTCTTCCTCCTCCTCTGAGTCCCTTTCCTATACCTCACAGCTACCTTCCCCATTGGAATACTGCTCTCCTGATGTGGATTTTGTGGAAGGGGATTCTTCACCTGAGGACATAACCTTTGGGGAGACTATCTCCAGAATGAGGCAATGTTTCAAGTGGGATTGCACCCAAATGACAGAGGTACAGAAGAGATATTTCGAGCATCTGCAGATGGAATCTCTCTTATTCTCTGCCATCTCTCCTGTAATACCAGCAACTTGGACGCCTTTGCCTCTGCTTCCAAGACCCCTGAATCTCAGCCGCCCGCCCCAAAGAGACCAGACAGGTTCTACAAAATTCCTGATAACTTTAAATTCTTTATTAAACTTCCTATGGCAGACCTTGCTGTGATTGCTGCCTCAGCAGACAAACAATCCAGACACTTCCATCTTCTTCCTTACTGCCATCAGATAATGACAGTAAAGACGGATGGACAGATTAGGAAAGAAGATTTACACTTCTTCGACCCTGGCTTTGAGACATTAATTACCAAACTCCTATGGTTAAGTATGCTCTAGACCTAGTCTCTCAGGCCTCAACACTGCTCTCCTCAATGCCAGATTCTCCAAACAAACCTCAGGTTGCCTCTAAGCTCTCTTTGGATGCCCAAGTAGCCAGGCATTCCATTAAATGCAGCTACAATGCTGCTGAAGTATCAGCTAGATCTGCTGTATCAGCCTCAGTTCTATGTAGGTACTCCTGGCTCAGGCTACAGCCCCTGCCAGATGATTTCAAAAACAAAATCATGGATGCCCTGATTTCAAAAACAAAATCATGGATGCCCCTTTTGACAACAAGTTCCCTTTTGGAAAGCAGTCAGCAGAGCTTTTTAAAAATCTACAAGAGAAAAACAGAGCTGCAGGATTTCAAGCATCTCTTTGTCTCCCCAGTTCCAAAGTTTCATAGGAACTACCCAGCCAAGCCAAGTTTTGTCAGAAAGGCCTCTGGCCCTCCTTCCTCTAAACCATGAAAATGTACCAGGAAGCCTCCTTCTTCCAGGACTGGTTCCTCTCACACTACTCCAAGGCAGCCCTTTCCTGATATACCTAACAACGTGTGACTGGCTGGACACCCTTTCTCATCTTCCCTTTTCTGCCTGCCTCTCTCACTGGCTTACCCTGTGGCATCAGATCACTTCAGACAACTGGGTTCTTTCAGTTGTAGAAAGAGGGTATTTCATGACTTGGCAGGAAAAGCCTTCACCAAAAGGAATTCCCCTCCCTCCCTTCAAAAAACCAAATCCATCTCATACATCAGGTCATTCAGGATTTGCTCCAGCAAGGTACAATAGAGAGAGTTCCCCCAGGACAAGAATGTCAAAGCTTCTATTCCAGGCTCTTCCTAGTTCCAAAAAAGTATGGCCCATGGAGGCCTATTCTGGACCTGTCCCTTTTAAATCCCTTTCTCCATGTACCTTCTTTCTGCATGCTGTCCCTACAAACCCTTCTTCCACTCTTGACACCCAGTGCCTTCATGGCCACTTTAGACCTGAAGGAGGTATATCTTCTCATCCCTATCCACCCACACTTTCGCAAATTCCTGCGTTTTGCTGATGTCCTTCATGGATGCATCTGCAGTCATAACAACTGGGTTGTCCTGTCGTCAGGCAGCCCTTCGGTCGGCCGGATTCCAAAGTCCGGGTCCGGCTTCGGCTGATGTCGCACTTCACCCGACGTCATCTCTGTTGGTCTTCGGGTATAAAGGCATCAGCCGACGCCATTTTCCCCAGTCTTTCTTGCCGTGGCGCAAGCAGAAGCTGTTCGCAAGTGCCGGTCGGTCAGATCCAGAGATTACTACTTCGAATACTACTCAAGACTTCTAAAGCTAAGTACCCGTTGGGGACTCTTTCTTGCCACAGCCGATCTCAGAAAAAGTCAATAACTGTTTAACTTGTGGGAAACAAATACCTCATAAAGATTTCCACTCTTACTGTTTGCCTTGTTTAGGCCCAGACCACGACGTAGCAGCCTGTTCAGCCTGTGCCTCATTCAACCGACGTAACGCTTAGGCGCCGGTCGGAGTTTGCGGAACAGTTTTTCGGCTCAGATTTTGCATACATTATGCCGCCGGATCCTCCGACTACCCAGATTGTTAAAAAACGCAAAGAAAAAGACCGACACTCGCGGTCCGCGGTTTCGGCCGAAACCATGGTCAAGCAAACCGCGAGTGTCTCGGTTTCGGCCGAAACCGAGAAAACTGATCAAAGCACAGCTGAATCAATGACTACTACTGAGGCTCCTGCTACCCTACTTGAAACGGCCTCAGAAATCTTACCTACAGTGGTTACTAGTGACTTATCAGACACCATCCCTTTGGATGTCTCTACCCCAGCACGTGGTACTGCTAGGCCTCCTGCAGCCATGTCTATTAAGGCCTTTGCCAGGGCTAAAGCAGCCAAATCTACTAAGTCAGTGCCTGTTAAGCCCCCCTCTACTAGGCCCACTTCTAGTTCACAAATGCTTACTCTGGCAGAGGATTTAATATCCTTAATTAGGGGATCTCAATCCCACCCAGACAGGGCCTCTCAGCCCCCAGAAAAGAGACCTAGAGCAGAGCCCCCCGAGCCTGTGTCCTCTGATGATTCCATGGAGGACTCTGATATTACAGACCAGCCAGAGGCTCATTTCTCCAATTATGAAGACTCAGATGCTGAAGAATCCATTCCAGCTGCTTCTCCACCAGAAGAATTCTCCTTTGGGGAAACCTTACATGCCATGCGAGAACAATTCCAATGGCAGGAACAGGATTTCTCAGATTCCAGAAAAGACTTAGGACTTTTCTGCACCTACCACAACACAGGCCTTTAGCTATACCTCCTGTCCTCTCTGTTGTGGATGATGCATTTAATGATGTCTGCACTGCACCAGATTCCTTACCTCCAGCCCCTGTCAAACCAGACAGATTTTACAGGGTTCCAGACACTCATCACCACTTATACAAGGCCCCACTTGCAGACCCCGAAACCATATCCCAGGGGCCTAAGGCAGCAGCCTCGACCACAGCAAAAAAACCCTATCCCTTCTCAAAGGGAAGCCAGGTCTTTAGACAGATGGGGCAAAAAGGTTTACACCTCTGCTACTCTCTCAGCTAGAGCTTTAAATTGTCAGTTTCACATGATACAATACCAAGAGTTTATGCTTGATCAGTTAACTAAAAAGCTATCCTCTGATGACTCTATAGATAAGAAATATATATTAGAAATGGTAAATAACATACAACAGGTCAGTAACCATTCCTTAAAATGTGGCTATGACGCACTGGAGGCTTCATTTAGATCAGCCATGACCGGCACAGTGATAAGAAGACATGCATGGCTGAAGGAACAGGTCTTACCGGATCATGTTAAAGCTAAGTTATTAGATGCACCTATGGATAAGGCCAGTTTGTTTGGTACACCTGCCCAGCAGGTAATGAAGAAAATGGAAGAAAAGGCAAAATCTGTGCAAACAGTTAAGGATTTCTTGCAGGTTCAACCCCCAAGGTTTAGCAGGAACTGGCCTGCCAAAAATTGGTCCTTTCCTGACTCCACAAGATCCCAAAGGGGCAGGAATAGACGTCCCAGAGGCAGAAATCAATCCAGAGGGGGTGCCTACAGAGGACGACAGTGGCAAGGTAATAGCAGAGGCACAGACACAGCCACTGCCACTACAGCAGCACAGTGACTTGATTCTAACTCCGCCTACCAGGGAACAAATAGCAGCACCATTAGGCGGAAAATTAACCTTATTTTCGAAAAACTGGCACTATATCACAAAAGACAACTGGATTCTGCAAACCATAGACCAAGGATACCGGTTCCACTTCCACACCTTACCAGTCAAAAGAGGAATGCCAAACCTGCCTCCAAATCAAAAAACAGAAGCTCTACAGCAGATAATGCAACTAACAAAGATGAGAGCTGTGGAAAAAGTGCCAATAACAGAACAAGGCAAAGGATTCTACTCCAGACTCTTCCTAGTTCCAAGAAAGGAAAAAAGCTGGAGACCTATTCTCGACCTGTCCATCTTAAATACATACATCATTGTCCCAAAATTCAAAATGCTGACCCTCCAGCAACTTCTTCCCATGCTGGGCAAGGAGTGCTGGCTGGTAACTCTAGATCTCAAGGAGGCATACCTGCACGTCCCCATACGACCAATTTGCAGAAGATACCTCAGATTTCTTGCAGGATCAGAGCACTATCAATTCTCAGCATTGCCCTTTGGCTTATCTACTGCCCAGAGTATTCACAAAATGCCTGGTATCAGTAATCGATCACTGCAGTCTACAGGGAATCCAAATTTATCCATACCTGGACGACTGGCTGCTACAGGGGACAACGAAAGCAAGCTGACAACAGATTTACAAAGGGTCATTTACTTGCTACAAGCACTGGGATACACAGTCAATTTACAAAAGTCAAGGCTGATACCATCCCAAACAAGGACATTCTTGGGCTGAATTGGACACAGTAAAACAAATGGCATTCCTAACTGCAGAAAACAAAAGAACTCCCTCTTTACTTCTTGGCACTAACAAAACAGAACAAGCTAACAGCAAGAAAAGTTCTACAGGCCTTGGGCTTCATGGCATCCTGCATAATCTTGGTTCCACATGCCAGACTACATATGAGAAAACTACAGTGGTACCTAAAGAATTTATGGTCCCAACACAGGCACAGCCTAGAAGCAGAAATTCCTCTAATCCCATGCCTAAAACAGGAGTTCCTATGGTGGGCTCAAGCATGCCAGTCAAATCCAGGCCTACCTTTCCACAACTATCAAGCAAGCCAAACCATCACAACAGACGCCTCAGACCTAGGATGGGGGGCTCACATGCTGGACAAATGCGTACAAGGATTGTGGACACAAGACCAGCTCCATTTGCACATCAACCTAAAAGAAATGCTGGCAGTAAAACTGGCAATCCAAAAATTCAGACCATTCCTCAAAGCAGGACATTTGATGATAAGGACAGACAACACCACAGTCATGTGGTACATCAACAAACAGGGAGGCACTCATTCATACCCCCTATGCAGAATGACTTTGGACCTTTGGAACCTGGCGCTCGGCTATAACATCCAGTTACAGGCAATGTTCGTACCAGGAAAGGAGAATACTCTAGCAGACATGTTAAGCAGAACCACCTCGGATGCTCACGAATGGATGCTACACCCGGACATCTTCAAGGCCATCTCAAAGAAATGGGGAATGCCACAAATAGATCTATTCGCTTCCCCTCTCGATCACCAGCTCAAAAAATTCTGCACAAGGACGTTCCACCCACTTGCATGGAAAGTGGACTCGCTCTCCTTCAGCTGGAAAGGTCTGACAGCATATGCATTCCCACCTCTTCCCTTGATACACAAGGTATTACTAAAAATCAAGGAGGAACGTCCAAGGATAACCCTGATAGCTCCAAACTGGCCAAGACAACACTGGTACCCATTGCTGAGGAGCATGTCTCGGGACAAAATATGGCCAATACCCCTGATACCTTTGATGTTAACCCAGAACAACTACAGCATCATGCATCCAAACCTAAAAACTTTGCAACTGACTGCATGGAACATCACATAGTAGCAACTAATCCAGAGCTTTCCCAAAGGGTTAAAGAAATTATCCTTGAAGCCCGCAGACCTTCAACAAGAAGGAACTATGCAGGAAAATGGAAAAGGTTTGTCATTTGGAGCGCTGAAAGAGGAAAAGATGTGTCCAATATAGACATTGCTAACATTCTGGAGTATTTGACAGAGCTTCTACATACAGGCCTGTCCTATTCCTCCATCAAGATACATGCATCAGCTATTTCAGCAGAATACAGCTTTGATCCACCTGTCTTTTCACATCCTTTACTCAGGCAGTTCCTCAGAGGGATCAAGAATGTAAAACCTCCTAGGAAACCACCATTGCCAGCTTGGGATTTGAACTTTGTGCTGGAAAAGTTGACACTCGCACCTTTTGAACCAGCAGCAACAGCAGACCTGCAGCATCTACCGTGGAAAACTGCTTTCCTACTGGCAATAACCTCAGCAAGAAGGGTTTCTGAACTTCAGGCCCTAATGGCAGTACAGCCCTTCCTAATCTTCCACCAAGATAGAGTGTCCATGAGGACTAATCCCACATTTATGCCTAAGGTGGTATCCAGAGTGTCTTTAAACCAGGCAATCCACCTACCTACCTTCTTCCCAAACCCACAAAACAGAGGGGAAAGAATGCTGCATACCTTGGATGTACATAGACAGCTACGCTACTACCTGGACAGAACAAAAAGTAACAGAAAAACGGACCAGCTGTTTGTAGCCTATGCAACAGGAAGGGAAGGAAAAGCGATTTCCAAACAGACAATCTCCAAATGGATAGGAAATTGCATACGATTCTGTTACTCCTTTCATGGAAAACCAATTCCACAGAACATAAGGCCTCATTCTACAAGGTCAACAGCCACTACCACAGCCTTCTTACGAGGAGTGGCAACCAAGGACATTATTGAGGCGGCTACTTGGACCTCCGTGCATACATTTGCCAAGCATTATAATTTACCTCTGTATTCCAGATCCCGAGCAGGGTTTGCCACTGCAGTACTGCAAGGGATCCTATCCACACCATAATCTATTCTTCCTCCTCCTCTAGTTGGCTATGGTATTCTACCCAGTTGTTATGACTGCAGATGCATCCATGAAGGACATAGTACAGTTTTGTACCTACCATAAATGTAGATGTCCGAACTGGATAGCATCTGCAGTCAGGATTACCCTCCCTCCTTCGCCTCTGTGGTACTCCTAGGGTATTTACCCTCCTAATAGCTAGCTGGCAGGGGGGAGTCTCTTATGGTGTATTTGTTTGTATATATGTACATACATGCTTATTTTTTGTGTTTGCCTTCTATCTTTTTGGAAACATTGGCATTTACCCAAAATTTAGCCTTCCAAGAGGGCAACTGGCATCTGGGGCAAGAAACACTGAGGAAAATGGCGTCGGCTGATGCCTTTATACCCGAAGACCAACAGAGATGACGTCGGGTGAAGTGCGACATCAGCCGAAGCCGGACCCGGACTTTGGAATCCGGCCGACCGAAGGGCTGCCTGACGACAGGACAACCCAGTTGTTATGACTGCAGATGCTATCCAGTTCGGACATCTACATTTATGGTAGCTACAAAACTGTACTTTCTAGCCTCTCACTTTACTGCTTTACCCTTTTGGTTTATCCACAGCACCAAGGGTGTTTACAAAGTGTCTGTCTCCAGTAGTAGCCTTCTGCAGAACAAAAGACATACAAATCTTCGCATACTTGGACAACCTCCTCATTCAGGCAGAGGAGTCAAGAACCTTACAAAGACTACTCACATTCACAATTTCATTTCTAGGAAGCCTAGGGTTCACTGTCAACCTACTCAAGTCCTTCCTTACTTCATCCCAGGATCAAATTTTCTTGGGTTCAGAATAAGGACAGACCTGATGAAGGCCTTCCTCCCACCAAAAAAGGTCAATTCTCTGACCGGCTGTTTTCAGGATCTACTCCTAGTGAGCTCCATTTCAGCCAGGGAATTTCTTCACCTTCTGGGTTTCAGGGCAGCCACTCTTCCCCTGTTGTCCCTTGAGGAAGTTCCAGTAGTACTTGAAGAATGTTTGGTCCCACCACTCACACCCCCTAGACTTTCAGGTGCACTTCTGTCCCTGCCTAAAGAAGAAAATAATGCCCACTTGAATCCAGGACTCCCATTACAGCCTCTACCTGTAGATCAACAGATGTACACAGATGCATCAGATCTGGGGTGGGGGGTCACTATGAACGGACTCAATGTGCAGAGTCAGTGGGAGCCCCGCCTCCGGAAAAAAACACATCAACATCAGGGAAATGACTGCTCTTCTCCTAGCCCTGAAGGCATTCCTCCCCCTCATACATCCAGGTCCCCTCAAAATCTTCACAGACAACACCACAGCCCTGTGGTGTATCAACAACCAAGGCGGGACCAGATCTTACTTACTGTGCAGACTGGCCATACAAGCATGGGAGTTGGCTACTCACTCCACTATAACCCTACAGACAGTGTACATCCCATCACAGAACAAAGATCAGGCAGATGCCCTCAGCAGATCATTGTCTCCAAGTCACAAATAGATGTGGCACAGAGATATCTTCTTGGACATAGTCCATCAGTGGGGCACACCACAGATAGATCTGTTTACCTCCCCCAGAACAGACAACTACAGCTATTCTGCTCAAGGTACCCCTCCCCACAAGCTTGGAGAATGGATCCCTTCTCAATTTCATGAAAGGAGATGTTCCTGTATACTCCCCCCTTCCCCCTAATACAGAAGGTCCTGCTAAAAATTCAGCAGGGCAAGCCAAAGCCAATTGCTGGTGACCCCCTATTGGCCAAGGCAGCACTGGTGTTCCCCCTTTTATTGTCACTAGCCAAGGGCAATCGCCACACTTGCCTCATACGGTGGACCACATCACACAACACAAGGGATCTCTCACCCACTCACATCTGCAAACACTTTTACCCTCTGGGTGATAAACTTCTGATCCCTTTCAGACACCTTTATTCAGAGGACTTGCTCTATCTCCTGAAGGAGGCCAGGAAACCTACTACTAGGAGATCCTATTTATCCAAATGGAAAAGGTTCTCCGATTGGTGTCTTAAAAGGCAACTAGACCCCTTTCAAGTGGATATAACTCTAGTTTTGTCCGGTGTCTGTGAGCTCCTAAAGTCTGAACTTTCATATTCTTCTGTGAAAGTCCACTTGTCTGCTATCTCAGCCTGTTTACCTCTTGATCCACCCTTGTTATCCACATTAGAGGTGAAGCTTTTTCTCAAGGGGATCCTTCACATCAAACCACCGAGGAAGCCCATACCTCCTCTTTGGGACTTGAATTTTATTCTGGAAAAACTTGCTACTGACCCCTTTGAACCAGCAGCTTCAGCCACATTAAAAATGTGTACGTGGAAAACTGTTCTGCTAGTAGCCCTGACTTCAGCCAGAAGAGTCTCAGAATTACACGCTCTCATGGGTATCCCTCATTACCTCATTTTCTAAAAGTGTAGGGTATCGCTGCGCACTGACCCCTACTTCATGCCTAAAGTGGTCAGTGAACTTTCCCTTAACCAGTCTATCCATTTACCTATGTTCTTTCCTTCTCCACAGAATGATGGTGAGAGAGTGCTCCATTCCCTAGATGTTCACAGGCAACTTAGATTCTATCTGGATAAGATTAAGGACATCAGAAAGTCCAACCACCTGTTTGTGTTTTTTCACCCCAGGGCCCTAGGAAAAGTGGTATCCAAGCAGACTATATCTTCTTGGATATCCAAAACTATTTCCTTCTGCTACTCCTTCCATGGAAGACAGATACCACATGCAGTGAAAGCCCACTCTACCAGAGCAGTGACCTCCTCAGGAGATTTCCTAAAAGGTCTAGATACAGCCACCATCCTAGAGGCAGCTTATATGTTCCTCAGTCCACACTTTCACTAAACACTATAAATTGGACTGCATCTCCAGAGCTAAGGCAGGATTTGCCAAAGCCATCCTCCATAGATTCTTGGAGTCTGAAACTTCTTCCTCCACCCATATCACTGGTTGAGCTTTGTTACTTTCCCACATGTGAGAATACTGCAACATGAGAATAGAAGGATGTAGAATAGTTGTGTAAAATCTTACAGTAACTATAGATGTCCTTCTCTTCCATGTTGCACCTCCAAAAGTGTGAAAAAAGTCTGAGCCGATGACTTCAGATCCTACTTCTCCAAAAATCAAAATCACCTCAGATTTGGTCACCTCTTATTTTACTAGATCTTATACCTTCTTGACTCCCTTCTCCCTTTTTGCAGGAGTCTCCTTGTAAGCAGTCAAGGCCACCATCCAGTAGCTCCTCACTCAAGTCTTCCAGGAGTTTGTCCAAAGCTGAAGTGGATAGGATGATGAGGAAATTCCACAGAGCTCATATCCAGATGGGGGTAATTCTGTCTTCATATCCCATCTGATTCACGAGCCTGCCTGTGACTAGTCCACCTTTAGTTTCTCCCTCTCTGATCCGACTTGGTGTTTTGGAGTCCTTAGATTCAAGATCCCTGGGGATGCCCTCATCAGAACCGAAAGACAGCCCATTCATAGATTCCAGTCGCTTCTCTGAGCCATCTGGCTCTCGAGCCTTTCGGAGGTGGAGGACTCTCTGAGCCAAAGCATCGACATGGATCCAGGGGACCAGAGTTAACTCTGAAGTTGCTGAAGCCATCCCTGCCCCTCTGAGCTTCGGCTCTGGATGGCTGAGCTCAGACTTCATTCTTGGGTGGAGTGCTTACAGGGTTTTATGAGCCAACATAGGCTCATAGGTAGGTCCTAGGCTATTAGCCCTAGGGCCTATATAAGCCTAGCCAAAAGGTACCCTGGCTTTCGCCACCCAAGAAAATTATTTTCCTGTGCCCCTGTCTAGCAGATCCACAGAATTGATCCCCAGGATGAATTTCCTATTTCCCATCCAATCATCAAGATTTTTCTTGAAGAGTGCTAATGAGCTCTGTTTGACATAGATAGGTAGTCTGTTCCAGGGTATTAGAAGTCTCTGGGACAGGAATCTATCCCTCCAGCATGTTCTGTTTATTGTGGTGACAAGGTTTAGGTCCCTAGAGCGTGTAGCTCAGAGGGATTGGGATTTCTTTAAGTGGAGCATGTCCAGCAGTTCTGGGTTTGACATAGCTTTGTATGTTAGGCAGAGATCGCCTCTGAGTAGGTGATATGCGACGGAGTAAAGCTGGAGTTTTTTGAGTCAGGCTGCATAGGGCATCTGTTTGAGGCCAGTAATCCTCTTTGTGAGGTATTTCTGTGGCCTTTCCAGTTGTTGTAGATGTCTTGTGAGGTACATACTAAAAGGGGCGTTGCACTCTATAATGTACTCTGAGTGATGAGTAGAGGGGAACAATGACCTCTTTTTTTTTTCTGGATGAGAAACCTTTTGTGATGAGGTGAGCCACGTAGAAGGATATCCTGACCACTGTGGCGATGTGATTATCAAAGGAGAGACTAGTGTCCACCTGTGTCCCAAGGTCTCTTATCACACATTCGGCGTTAAGTAGACTACCACTTATGTGCTATTTCATGGGTACAGAGTTTTTACCAAAGGGGTTGACAATACACTTTTTGGCATTGAGCTTCAGGCCATGGCTTTGACACCAGGCATCTGTCTCAATGAGGCCCTTTTGTAGGATGTCCACATCGTTAGGAGTTTTGATTATGGCTCCTAGTTTGCAGTCATCTGCAAACTTTGTTAGCCAAAGGCCTTCTGTGCTAGCCTGTACTTCAGAGAGGTAGATACCAAACAGGAGAGGACCCAGGACTGAACCCTGTGGTACTCCAGTTGTCACTGGTCTGAAGTCGGATTTGGAGTCTGCTACTTTCACAGTGTGGGTTCTGTCCGTGAGCCAGTTGGCAACCCATCTTGTGACATAGGGATTTATACCTAGTTTAGTGAGCTTATCTATAATTCCAGAGTGGGGGATGGTGTCGAAAGTCTTGGCGAGATCTAGATAAGCTGTGTGAACCACCTTACCCTCATCTATGGCTTTTGTGACTGCTTCAAAGAAGTCAATCAGGTTTAGGAGACATGATCTGCCTTTTACAAACCTGAACTGGGTATGGTCCAGAGTTTGGAGATTACCAATGTCTTTGTTTATGAGTTCCATGATGATACGTTCCATGGCCTTGCAGACCAGGCTCGTCAGGCTAATGGTGCGGTAGTTCCCGGCGTCCGGCGTGGCTCCCCCTTTGTGGAGTGGGATAACCGTCGCTGTGCGCCATTCAGTGGGCACAAACCCTGAGGTGAGGCTATGATTGAATATGGTACTTGCGTAGGGTGCCAGTTCATTCTGTAGTTCGTGTAGAACGCAGCCTGGAATATTGTCAGGTCCCATGAATGCTGTGTTCTTGGCTTTGGAGAGTGTATTTTTTACCTGTGCAGCTGTGATTACAGGAACTTTGCATTCTTCCGGTATAGAGATGGGCCCATTAGGGAGTGAGAATGGGGTAAAGTTAGCACTGAACCTATCTGCCAGGATGTTGGCAATATCAGTTGGTTCTGTATATTTAGTGCCATTGTGCTGTACCTTCAAAGCAGATCTGAGTGTTGCCATTGAGATTCTTGACATAGCTATAGAATGCTTTCTGGTTGTCTTTATAGTCAGTGGCAATTTTGTTTTCGTAACTAGCTTTGGAGGATTTTATGAGGGATCTCAGCTTCTTACTGAGGTTGACCAGGGAGTTCCTCCAGTCATGGGATTTTACTCTTTTTTTTTTTTTTTTTTTTTGCAACAGTTTCTTTCTTCTTTTGTAGAGCTTGTTTATGGCAGAGGACCACCAGATTGGCTTCCTTTTTTTGGAGGATAGCATCTTGGTTCTATTAGGGATAGCATGATCCATGCACTCGTGTAAGTGCTTATAAAGTGCATTTGTGTAGGATTCAGCAGTCGTACGTCTATTGTCCGTCTGCGTGGGTGTCATGAAGTTTGCCACTTCTGTCTTGAAGTTGGCTTTGGAGAAGTTTTTTATGGTGGTTTCCCTAATTGTGGGTGGGGGCGGTATGCGGATGTCTAGGGTGATTAGCTTGTGGTCGGATCTGACCAACGAGGAATTGACCGCTGGTGTAGAACACCGGTTGCCCATGGTGGTAATGACCAGGTCTAGGATATTGCTGTCCCTGGTGGGGATGTGAATAAGTTGATCCAAGGCGTTGAAATTTATGAACTCCAGAAAATGTTGAGTAAAAGAGTTGGTACATGAGTAGTTTTCCCAGTCAATGGTGGGGTAGTTGAAATCGCCCATTATTAGGGTGTTGGGTTGTATCCTAATACTTTCCAGTGTATCAAGAAATGAGGAGTGGGAATCCTGGGGCATGGTGGGGGTCTGTAGCAAGCTACAATTTGGATTGCGGTCTTGCCCAGAGTTAGTTGCACTTGGATAATCTCGGATGCATTATGCTGTGCAGGTAGCATGGAGGTGTGGATATCCTTAATGAATATGGACACGCCTCCACTTTTAGTGCTTCGTTCCAGGTTAGGTGGCTGAAAGGTGTGGTATGACTGTTAGCTTGATAACGCAGGGGTGCTCTCTGGAGCTTTGAACCAGGTCTCTGTCACTGCATGATGTCTCTGTTCTCCATTTTAAAGAGTGCATTTTGAGGTTTAGACTTCTAGCATTGAGTAGCATTACCCTCAGATTTTGCTTGCTTGTACCTGTTAGGGTGGTGAATTTGTCATTTGAACCTTGCATAAAAAGACACTATAGGGGTGGCAAGAGCCTTAGCCAGTATCTGGAATCCCAAGGGTGACAGGTGCAGGCCATCTCTGACAAAGCATTGTGGTCTGTCGATCATGTCGTCCCAGGCAGACATATACTGGATCCCCTTAGAATGACACCAGAAGCTTAGCAAATTGTTGAAGTCAGTCATTTTGTCCTTGTACTGTGGTATCATTCTGGGTGATGGCAGGATGCTACTCAGGGCTAGGGTCATACCTGCCTGGGCTACAAGATCGGTGAGCTCCTCCATGTCTCTCTTCATGTAGTCCAATGTCTCTTTTCATGTAGTCCAGGGAGGTACGTCTCAGATCATTCACACCAACATGGACAATGACAGTGTCATATTTGTACTTGTGGAGTGACCTGAGTGTGTGCATTATGTGGTGGATCCTGGCACCTGACAGGCAGCCAACAGTAACTTTCTCCTTGTTTATCCTGGTGAGTGGAACATCAGTGTGCCTGACTATAGAGTCACCTATCACTAGAGTGTTGGGTACGTTGTTATGCCTTATGGGCTGTGGTTGAGTGGCACACTGAGTTTGTGGGCTATGTGTCATTTGGGTGGTGTTGGGGGTGGAGTTTGCTTGTGTTTCTGCTTTGGAGGTCCCTGATGCTTGGGCAGATTTTTACTGAGAGCCTCCGCGAATGTAGGTGTGTGTTTTGTGTTTCTATGTGTGTGTTTTGGTGGTGTAGGTTTTGAGGGACTATGTGATGAGTGTGGTGTGGTGCAAGTGTTTACCTTCTCCTCTTGACTGTCTAGTCCAGTCTTTGTTGAAGAGAGCTTTGCTTCCAGTTTGGCTATATAAGTGCATCGCTCACAGGTTGTAGTGTTGGATGGTAGGAGGAGAGGGTTGTCTGTGTACATGAGGCAATTGCTGCATTGCCCCAAGATGCCCAGATTCATCAGGTAGACAGGAGAAATCACCGGGAGCTGACCCTTATACATGCCTGGATAGTGCTTATTTATTAAGTACTAAATACTGCTTTCCTCTAGACAAGTGAGGAAAGTTGAGTGCTGTAGTAATTTGCAGCTTATGTAGTGCTTACGAGTTCTGAACAAGTGCTGAGTTCAAAGAAACAAATTTTGAGTGCTGAAACTAGAAAACTGGCTACTTCTAAGAAACAAGATTAAGCTAGAAGGCTTCCCTCCAACACAGAAAGGCTTGGGGGCTCAGAAGCCTACAAACAGTCTGGAACACTTACAGGAAAGGCAGGAAACGAGCTTAAAATTTTTTTTCTTTCCCAAATGCTCTCTTTGTACACAGTAGGTGTGCCTGAAATCAGAATAAGATCTCACTGCATTCAGTTGAGTGAGCAAATGAAATGGGCCCAGAAGGAGTATCCAAACACAAATTTACAAGAGGGCCGGGCAGTTTCAAAGCCACGAAGATTAACACCAAAACAAAACCAGGGAGGGTGGAGGGGAACTAACTGCAAAAATAGAGTCAGAACTTCCAGTTCTGTTAATATTCAATGCAACACAAATCAATTAAAACACTGTATTATTTGAAAAAAGTGCAGATAAAAGGTACTTAAATTCTCATATATGTCCAGTTGAACACAGCTAGATCTTAGCCGGCCAAAGCTCAGTTTTTAAGCAGAAAATATTCCAAAATGTGCCACTTAAATAGCCAATAACAGAGTATCATTAAATGAGACTACCCCCGACTGCAATTACTGTCTGTGCAGGAATTCTAACAGGCAATAACAAATTAATACAGCTAGCTTAGCCGGCCAAAGCTCAGGCTTGACGGTGCAAGAAATGGCGGCACTTGTTACCTCCAGCTTAAGTCTCCCTTAGAAGCTGTGTCTTCTAGTTTATGGAGAGGGCTTTCTCTTTACCTAGGAAAAGGACATGCCTACTCCCTTGGATCAGATCATTCTACCACCTTCAGGTTTTTGCTGTCAGCCTCAGTCTTGCATTCCAGTGAGACAGCCAATCTGTTCAACTCTCCAGTCAGTCCCTCAGGATTCCCCAAATCCTTCAGATAACTCACCAGACAATCCCACTGATGAGGTCTCTCAGAAGAGAACATGTAAAAGGTGGCACTTTGGTTACCCTCAGGAATCTCTCCCAAAGGTCACCGATTTCAATGAAGGGGAAAGATCCCCCAGATCTTCACCTGAAGACATCCCTGAACTCCTAAAAGAAAAAGGGGGTTGGTCTTCCACTACCCCTTCCCAAGAGGAGTCTATGTTCCTGGAGGCTTTTGGGTATTGCTCAAGTACTTCTTGGGTGAATCCCCCTTTCCCGGGATGATGAACTTATAGACCTCATTTCTCACTGGGCATGGAAGGAACCAGATACTGTGGAGCCCATCCCTAAGCATCCAGATAAATTTCTAGTCCCCCAGGACAGGACACACTGGAGCAAGGGTGTCCCAATTGATACCATGGTTGTGGCAGCAGCCATGAAGAAAGAGCTTGCTGAGTAGAGATCTTCTGTTTCTCCCCCTAAAAAGGGAATCTAGGGCCTTGGACATATTCAGTAAATGTATTTATGATTCAGTGACCTTTGCTTTGTGATCGTTGAATTATTTGGTAGATTTTATGAGACTGCAAAGAGATTTGAAAAAGGAGCTCTCAAAATCTCTTTCTGGGTCCAAGTCTGTGGAGGACCAGAATAGTCTCGTTGTAACTGGCTACCCTTCAATTTGTAACTAACGCATCCATGAAGCTGATTTCTCATGTGGCAGAAGGTACCTCACTTGTGGCAGGTTCAGGCATAGCCATTAGGAGACCTGCCTGAATGCAGTCATGTGACTTTGTGGAGTCCTTCAAGCCTTCATTCGTCAGTGTTCCATTTGATAGGTCTTCCTTAGTTAGCCTGAAGGTGAAAGACATGCTGTCCAGATGTGAGCAAGAAGGAAAGATGTTGTTTGCTGTAGGAATACGTTTTTCTACTTGTTAGAGGCCCTTTTCCCGGAATCATTGCGGAGGAAGAAAGATGTGGTTCTGCAAATCCCAGAGTCCTCTCTAAGACTCACAAGGAGATAGAGGGGGGAACTTTAATGAAAGATGCCATCCTCATGGCAGAGGTGGGTACAAAACCAGGATTCAGGGATTCCTTCTTGGACAAACCTTACCAGCACTCCTGAAAGACTGCCCAAATGTTGCCCCCTGTAGGCAGTCAGGGGTCATTTGTCTCCTGCATCGAAAAGCCTGAATATCCATAACAAAAGATCTGATGTTGTCATTTTCATTCCTCAACTGTTGGGTTCAGATCCGACTCAGCTGGTTTTTCCAGCTCGTGGAACACTGCAATTCTCAAGCTCCTCCCTTACCCATATTGCACTAGTCCCCTACCATACCTCTGATCTGAACATACAGATGTGGTCACTGTTACCTCTCGAGCAATAGTGATTTTTTTGCGGGTCAAAGTAAGAATTTTGGTATCTTTAACTATTTATCTTTCTCTTCCTAAAGCTTTTTTCACGTATCCTCATTTGCCTTTCCTTCACTTTTTAGTGCATCTCTAAATACCATAGCTGGTACTTCTCTTCCTCCTTTCTACCTTGTACCTTTTGAGGTAGTTCTTTATTACTATTGTTGGTAGTATTTTCCTTTTCTTTTTCTATATATCTTTTTTATAATCCTTTCTTTTGATTCTCTCAGTAGTTATGGCTGAGAAGCCCTCCAGTTTTAAAAAAAATGTACAGCCTGTGGCCATAAAATCCTGTTGTTGAATGTACACACTGTGTGTGTTTATTGTTTAGACCTTTTTTATAATCCTTTCTTTTGATTCTCAGTAGTTATGGCTGAGAAGCCCTCCAGTTTAAAAAAAATGTACAGCATGTGGCCATAAAATCCTGTTGTTGGATGTGCACACTGTGTGTGTGTTTATTGTTTAGACCTTTTTTATAATTCTTTCTTTTGATTCTCAGTAGTTATGGCTGAGAAGCCCTCCAGTTTTAAAAAAATGTACAACATGTGGCCATAAAATTCTGTTGTTGGATGTACACACTGTGTGTGTTTATTGTTTAGGCCTGGCCCGTTTGGATTTTGCCGTTGTTATTTGTAAGGCCTTTAACCCTAGGCCACTCATTGATTGTAGACATAAGCTTATTTTGAGAGGATTACTCCTAATCATCCAATACAGCATTTGGGGCTCATCCCCCTAAGAAATCTGACAAGAAAGAGGCTAGAAAGCATTCCTGGGACCCTGCAAGTTCTTCTGCACTGGGTTCAGAACCACCTCCCAAACTTTCAAAACCTTCTGATCCAATCTCTTCAGATCCAAAGAAGTCGTCCTCCGGTCCAACTAATTTGGATCCACAGACTATGACAAAATCATTGGATCTAATATCCTCAGATCCAACAAAGCATAAAGAAAAGCCACCTCAGATCTGGTCTCATCTGAGCCTGGATCTGGTATCTTCTCATCTCCCATCTCCTTTTCTGGAAAGGTGTCACCATTCTAGAACATTGTCTATCATTGTTTCTTCTTGTTCCTCCAGAATTCTGACCAAAGTAGATGTGGACAGGATGATGAGGAAATTCTGTCAATGCAAATTCAAATGGGGATTCTCCTGGCTCCTACCCCATCAGGTCCGGAGACCTTCATGAGTACTATCCCACCTGTTTTGTCTCTTCCTCTGATCCAACCTTTGGTTTCAGAGCAGTTGGGTCTGAGAATCCTGGATCAGTCAGTATCGGATCCAAAGATAATCATATTTTCTATGCTGATACCTTCTCTGAGTGGATCGGCTCCGAGCCTGATGACTCTTGGAGACATAGTTTGGCCGCCGGATCCGAGGTGTTGGAGTTTACATTGAGGTTGTCGTAGCCATCTCTGTCCCTTGGAGCCTCTGCGCTGGACAGCTCAGCTCTGACCCCTGCTTTGAGTGGTTTTACTTCGGGTCAGAAGGAGACGACAGTCCGGAAGAATGTTTTCTTGGAGCTGTGTCTGAGGCATTCTGCTTTTGAAGTAGTGGTGAGAATGTTGTCTGCTCCAAGAGAAAGGACACTTCCACCCTCCTTGGCTCTTACTTCTCAGACCCAGTTGTTTTGCATCTTGAGTCTCAACTTCCTGCACCACAGGGACAGCCAACCAAAAGTCTTCAGGATACCCACCAGGCTATATTGATATCTTCCAATACTTCTGTGGAACATCCTGCCGAAGAAGTCCCTAGGAAGAGAAAGTGCAAAAGGAGGCACTTGGACTCTCCTCAAGAGTCAGTCTCGTAGGATACTGATTTTGATGAGGGGGAAGTGTCCCGAAGATCACCACCTTATGATGCCTCCTTTGGAGACATACTAGAGATCCTCAAGCAGAAGGGTGGTTGGTTAACTGACAACCCTTCCCAAGAAGAATTAGTATTCCTGGAAGCTTTTGGGGCTGGCCTGCCTATCTCCTGGGTGGCTCTGCCTGCTGATGAACTCATTGATTTGATCTCTCAATGTGCGTGGAAGGAACCCAATTCCATTGAGCTGATCCCCAAGAGACCAGACAGGATACTGGCACCACCCAAGGATAGGGAAAGAGGAAAAGGAACTTGCAGAACCAAGTTCCTGTGTTTATTCTGGTAACAGGCATTCTGGACAGATTTAAGTGTGTATATGCTTCAGCGACTTTTGCAATTTGGTCACTGAGTTATTTGGCACACTTCAGCAGACTCCAGAGGGATTTGATTAAAGAACTCACCACATCCCTCTCCGGAACCATTATTTCTGAGGCAGAGAGCACGATTGCCTCACAGTTGGCTACCCTACAGTCTATTTCAAATTCATCAGTGAGGCTTATCTCACATGCAGCTGAAGGTACCTCAAGGGTGGTCGATTCAGGCATTTTCATTAGGAGACATGCCTAGATTGCCTTAGGAATGAGAGTTGTCCTCCTGGTGTTTCAGGCTTCCAAGATACTCTCCCCTCCGGAACCATTGCATTTCAGACAGAAAATATGTAAGTGGTCTGGTACATCAACAAACAGGGAGGAGCCAAAAGTTATTCCCTGTGTCGAGAAGCTTTGAGTGTGTAGTACTGGGTGATTTCATCCAATCGATTGCTGATAGCAATGCACATTCTGAGGAAGTCCAACATGATAGCAGACAAGCAAGTCCATTCTAATGCCTCACGAGTGATCACTCAATATGAAAGTGTTGGAAAAGCTATTCCATTGATGGGGCCAACCTTGCTGCGACTCCTTATAGCAGTGCACATTTTGGGGAAGTCCAACATGATAGCAGATAAGCAGGTCCATTCTAATGCCTCACGAGTAATCACTCAATATGAAAGTGTTGGAAAAGCTGTTCCATTAATGGGACCAACCTTGCTGCGACTCCTTTGCATCTCCCTTCAACAAGTGCAGCAGGTTTTTTGCCCTGGTCTCCCTACTGGCTAAATCACCGGGAGATGGTCTTCTCCATGATTGGACTCCCCCTGGTCTTCTCTGCGCCTTTCTCCCAGTACGTCTTGTCCCCAAATTCCTTCAGAAAACATCCAAGTTAAAGAGGATAGTCATCCTCATTGCCCCTTATTGACCTCGCCAGATTTGGTTCCCCTTTCTTGGGTCTCATCTGTTTCACTTAATCTGGATTCTGGATCCAGTTCCCGACCTCCGGTCTCATCCAGCAGATATGATACACCCAGACATCTTAGGCCTAAAAGTGACTGCATGGTTTCTCCACTTCTTTTGATAACAAGACAGCCCAGGCTGTCCTCCATTTACCACATTCTTTTATATTCCCCCAGAGCTTCAGCTAGAAAATTTACAAAAGTAAATGGAAAAGCTGGGAGCAGCAAAGTGACATTGAGCCTTTTTCCGCACTTGTACCTGAAGTTCTTGGGTTTTAGCTACAATTTTTAACAAAGGTACTAGTTCTTCAACTATAAAAGTATATCTAGCTGCCATTTCTATTTTTCACATTGGAGTAAATCATTTGTCTTTAGCTTCTTCCAGACTTTGTGAGACCTTTATAAGGGAGAACCTTTTTGCTTGTATCCCCTTTCAAATCCCTCTCTCCTCAGTGAGATTTGAATTTGGTTTTACAATCTTTGACCCAATCTCCCTTTAAACTGTCAGCCAAGTGTGGACTATAATTTGTAACCTGGAGGACTGTCTTTTTGGAAGGCATTACGTCTGCTAGAAGAGTCTCAGAACGTCAAACCCTATCTTCTAAACCTCCTTATTTGATTTTTCATAAGGATAGGGTATCCTTACAAACCAACCCATCCTTCCTTCCTTAAAGTGATATCAGAATTCAGTATCAATCAAACTGTCAACCTTCTAGTTTGTTGGATGTTCACAAACAGTTTTTATCTGCATAGGACAAAAATTTTCAGGAAATCAGATCAATTATTTGTCAACTTTTTTGATTCAGTATTGGGAAAAACACTTACTAAAGTGACCTTAGCCAAATGGTTAACTGATTGATTGTATTTCCTTTGTTTACAAAAAAATTGGGTTTGTCTTTGCCAAAACCTGTAAAAGCTCATTCCACCAGGTCTATGGCAATTTCTTCAGTGTTTTTAACCAGATCTTCCTTAGATAATGTTTGTGCAGCTGCAACTTAGGCTAATCCTCATACCTTTGTTGCTCATTACAAATTGGATCTGGTCTGTAGGGGAAGGGCAGCCTTCAGCTCAGCGGTGCTGAGGAATATCCTTTCTTAGAGCCCTCCCAGGATTTAGGTAGCTGGGGACTTTGTCCCAGCAGTTGAGGAATGAATGAAAATGATAGTATCAGATAAAAAAAAGTTATGTACTCACCGTAATGTTCCGTCTATGTTGTCTTTTCATTCTCCAGCTCCCCTACCTCCATCCTGCCAGTTTGACTCCAGGAATGATTAGAGGATTCTAAAGGAACCAGCATTTTTTTGAGCTCCAGATACTGTTATCTCATCTATTTTTATTTAATATTATGTAGGTTTAAAGGTCAGCAAACAATATCCGAGGTATGGTAGGGGACTAGTACATTATGGGTAAGGGAGGAGCTCGAGAGCTTGTGTTCCACGAGCTGGAAAAAGCGTCCACGTCAGATCCGAGGGTTGGATCTGAACCCAACAGTCGAGGAAGAATGAAAATGGACATGCTGGCAGATGAAACGTTATGGCGACTACATAACTTTTTTTTTTTTTTATTCCTTGATGTAGAGAATTACATTCAGCGGTTATGTCATACCATTTTCCCAAATTCCTCCCTGCAAGAATGAAAAGAATCCCTGATGTTCTACACAGTCAGAGGAAGATGGAAGCATTTGAAATAGAACACCTGCTCAGGAAAAAATCACCCAGGAGATCCCCCAGACCAGATAGCATCTGGGACCCACTCAAGATTATTCCTAGTGTCAAAATAGACAGGGGACTTGAGACCAATCCTGGATCTCAGCAATCAAAACCAGTTTGTGAAATATTCAAGGTTCTAGATGGTCACAGTTCAGTCCATTTTGCCCCTACTGTGAAAGTATAATTGGATGCCCTCGACAGATCTTCAGGATATGTACTATCACTTCAAAATGAACAGGTGCTCCAGAAGATATCTGCACTTCTGGCTGGGAACCAGCCATTACTAGTTCAGAGCACTACTCTTTGGTCTCATCACAGCCACCAGAGTATTCCCAAATGCATGGCAGTGGTAGCAGCTCACCTGAGACTGCTGAGATTGAGTGCTTCTGTACTTAGATGACTGGCTCCTGACTGCCCCAACCAGGCATTTGCTCCTATAGGTAAGGGATTACTTGGCCCAGTTGTGTCTTCATCAAGGCATCACAGTCATTTACAGCAAATCACCACTCAGACCTACGCAGAATCTGCAGATGTCCTTCTATTTATATGCTGCAGTATTCATCACATATGGGAGTTTGCCTCCTGCTAACCCATACGTCCAGCCAGTATACAAAAGACTACATGCTACTGCTAGGTACATCCTCTCTTGTACGTCGGTCATAAAGGGACATTAGGTATAAATCGGACGTCAGCACGCACCATCCTCAAAAAATTTTCTGCCGCCTGTCCAATCACCTGCTCCCAGACGTTTGCTCACCAGATTAGTGTTGAACCGTGGTAAAGATAAAGCACCCCATTGTTTTTTTTTTTTTTTGCTACTACTTTGTTGTGTGGTGATATCATGTCTGCTAGGAAGGGCAAGTGTCAGTGTGGAAGGCAGATTCCACATAAAGACGCCCACAACTTTTATTATGTCTAGGCCCAGACCATGACCATACCACTTGTGATATTTGCAAATTATTCATTCCCGAAACTCTAAGGAGCCATCTAGCTTCACTTAAATTGCACTTGGAGAACCAGCATCTTAAGCGCCTAGCACAGGAGATGGAGTTGATGTCGGGTCCTTCGGACGAGCCACAAACTAAAAAGGCCAAGAAATCATGGCCTGGTCTACCTCCTGCGTTCTCTCTCTCGGACGTCCCTCCCTAGGCTGATGTAGACCTAGAGGTCGTTCCAGAGTCGGTAGATGTTCATTCATCAGGTACCACAAGGGAAGCCTCGAAGAAGTCTACCAGCACATCCAAGAGGGAAGTGCAGGTGTCTTATTTGGGCAAAAAGGGGGAACCTCTGCTCATTATTTCCAATGGTCCTCTGGGTATCACTCACGTCACTGTGCAGGAGTATGTGCTTAATGACGTAGTCTAATGTAGGCCAATGTCTGGTCCTTCCAGATTCCATCACATGGAAACTCCCAGAAAGAAAAAAGTGAAGACTAAACATGTGGCTCCTGCTCTGCCAGAACACCCCCCTGACTGGCAGGCTTTTTCCCAAAGGCTTTTCAATGCCTTTATGGCACTACACCAGCTCTCACCTTCCTCTATTCCTTTGCAGTCCTCTTCTCCCTCCACTGCATTCAAAATCACAGCTACAGATTCCTCCTCAGATGTTGACTTATTGGCCTATTCCACCCAGATAGCTTCAGCCCTAGGGTGTGCCTCCCCAGAAGAGGAATCCAGTGGTACAAATTCCCCTGGGGAAGATATTTCCTTTGGAGAAACTATCCAAAAAATGAAAGAATTTTTCAAATGGGACTGCTGCCAAGTCTCAGATATTCAAAATAGGTATTATGACCTCTCGCATATGGATTCTCCATCAACATCTGCTATTCCCCCAGTCCTGCCTGCTTTCCCGGATGCATTTACTGCTGCTTCCAAGTGTGCATATTCACAACCTCCTGCTCCCAATTGCCCAGACAGGTTCTGTAAGGTACCTGAGGATGTTAAGTTCTTGTTTAAAGCCCCCCTCTGCAAACCCAACTACCATTTCTATCTCAGCTGACAAGGCTTTCAGGTTATTGCCCTCTACTTCCTTACTGCCCTATGATAAAGAGCATGGATATGGGAAGAAGGTTTACACCTCTGCTATCCTAGCCTTCAGGGCAGTTCATTACCTGACTCGCATGGCCAAATACTTTCTGGGTCTCCTTGCTGATGCAGGGAAACTCCTTTCTCAGCTTCCAGATTCTCCTGGCTGCCATTCTTGAAACTCCTCTGCACAGGTTACGAGGCATTCCATCAAGTGCAGTTATGATGCTGCAGATGCCTCTGCTAGAGCAGTGGCTTATGAGTCAGCTTTTAAGGAGATATTATTGGCTCAGGTTACAACCCCTGTCTGATGACTTTAAGTCCAAACTCATGGATGCCCCTCTGGATACTAAAACTTTGTTTGGTAGCTCGGCTGCAGAACTTTTCAAATCCTTAAAGGAGAAAGTAAAGAGTTGCAGGATCTGAAGCATATCTCAGTTTCTCCTGTTCCCAAGTTCCAAAGGAACTATCCTACAAAGACTGCCTTTATTAGGAAACCTGCCATGCCCCATTCTTCAAAAACCAAGAGAGGACCCTGGAAACGAGCTTCTTTCAAATCTACATAATCCATTCCTGTTCAGACGCAGCCCTTTTAGTCCCAGTCTAAACTTGGTAGCCTGTGGCTACCTTCCTCCAGGGCCTTCCACTCCCCTGTCCCTTCGTCTTTCTCTCTCTCTTGTGACTTTGAATCATATCACCCAGGACTCTTGGGTCCTCTCAATCATCCAGAGAAGATATTTCATGGTTTGGGAAACTTATCCATCCTTCAGAGGCATCCCACAACCACCAACGGACCAAATGGCCATCGTCCCTCAGGTAATTTCAGATCTTCTTTCTCAGGGAACTGTTCAAGTTATCCCTTCTGCTCCACAAAGAAAAATTTCTACTCCAATATTCTGGACATTTCCCACCTAAACACCTTTCTGAATCCTTTCGAATGCTGACTTTTCGCTATGTTTATCCTCTAATTCTTCCCCAAGCTTTCATGATATCATTGGACATCAAAGACGCTTATCTTCTCATCCCCATTCACCCTCAGTTCAAGACACTTTTGCATTTTTCTGTTGCTTCCTCTCATTTTCAGTTCTGTGCTTTGCCCTTTGGTCTCTCTACGGCACCAAGGGTCTTCACAAAATGTTTGGCTCCTGTCATAGCATTTTGCAGGCTGCAGGGAATTCAGATGTTCCCTTCTTTAGACAATCTCCTTATCCAAGCCCAATCACCAGGCCTACTTATGGTGTCTCTTTCCTTTATAATTTCCCTTCTAAAGAGTCTAGGCTTTACTATAAACTATTAGAAGTCCTCTATGACCCCTTCACATGACCACATTGTTCTGGGTTGCAGGATCCAAATAAACAATATGCTAGTTTCCCTAGCTTCCAGAGCATTTTACCCCTCCACTCAATTACTTCTAGAGACTTCCTATGCCTCCTGGGGTTCATGGCATCTACTATCCCCATGTTTACTCTGGGCCAAACTGCACATGAGAAAAATTCAGTGGTTTCTAATGACTCATTGGATGCAACACTCCTCCCCCTGGATTTCAGGATTCCACTCCTACCATGCATAGAAAGGAGTTGGATTGGTGGATACTTCACGTAACTGAAAACCCTGGTCTCCCCTACATGCCCCCCTCCCTTCCCTAGAGTTATTTACAGACGCTTCAGACACAGGCTGGGGTGCAATTCTGTATTCCTGGAGGATCAGGGATGCGTGGTCTCTCACACAGGCAATGAAACATACCAGCATAAAAGAAATGAGAGCCCTGAATTTTGCCTTGAAAATCTTCAAACCCAAGCTCATTCCAGGGGTGCTGAGGTGGTTCACAGACAGCACCACTGTTATGTGATACATCAACAAACAGGGGGAAGGAAAGTCTTACCTTCTTTGCACACTGGCCCTATACACTTGGGATTTAGCCCTTCAAAGCAAAGTCTCTCTTCAGGCAATTTACCTCCCTTTGGCTCACAGCAGGTCCATGACCCAGTCCCACGAATGGATGTTGCACAGGGATGCTTTTCTGGACCTGATCCATCATTGGGGCATGCCTTGGGTAGATCTCTTTGACTCTCCTATGAACAGACAACTTCCAAAATTTTGCACCAGGGTTCCATACCCCCTGGCATGGAAGGTGGGCGCTCTGTCATTTTCTTGGAAGCGTATTTTTCTGTATGCATTCCCCCCAACCTCTCCTACAAATAGTCCTACTGAAGATTCAGCAGTATCAACCAAAAATCTTTCTGGTGACTCCCTTTTGGCCAAACCAGCTCTTGTTCCCCCTTCTCCTACACCTATCCAGGGGCAATCATTACAAAGTTACCCCACAGGATGGATTTACTCACACAGGACATGGGAACTTTCGATACATCCACAGCTGTCAACTCTGAACCTGGCTCAGTGGGTGATAGAATCTTGATTCCTTTAGAGACCTATTTTCAGAGAAATGTGCTTCAAGTTCTGCAGGAGGCCAGAAAACCCACTACTAGGAAATTCTACGTTTCCAAATGGAAAAGGTTTTCCATCTGGTGTCGCAAGAAGGATCTACAGCCATTGTTCGTGGATGTCCCAGTGGTTTTGTCCTATCTGTCTGAACTGATGAAAGGTGGCCTATCCTACTCTTCAGTGAAGGCTCACCTTTCAGCTTTCTCAGCTTGTCTGCCTATGCACCCCCTGTAGCATTGAGGGTAAAGGTGAAAAGGCGTCCTTCATATTAGACCAGGAAGGAAACCAGTTCCTCCTCCTTGAGATCTCAACTTTGTGTTAGAGAAGCTTACATTGGCACTTTTTGAGCCAGCAAGCTCCTCTTTCCTGCAACATTGCAAATGGAGAACAGTTTTGCTTGTGGCCATTACATCTGCTAGAATGGTTTCTGAGCTGCAAGCTTTGTTGTCTGATACCTTCTTCACAGGACAGGGTTTCCTTGCATACCAACCCTTCCTTTATGCCCAAAGTGGTCAGTAATTTATCCTTTAACCAGTCTATCTGTCTTCCCAACTTTTTTCCTTCTCAATATAAAAGTGAGAGAATTCTGCATTCTTTGGATGTGCACAGGCACCTCAGATACTACTTGGATAAAACCAGACCTATCTGAAAATCTGAATGCCTGTTTGTGTCCTACCACCCAAGGGCCCTGGGTCAGCTGCTTTCCAAACAAACTATTCCTTCTTGGATTTCTAAAGCTATCTCTTTCTGTTACTCAGCCAGTGGTAAGAGCCTTTCTTATCCAGTGAGGGCACACTCCACTAGAGCAGTTTCTTCTTCTGGGACCTTCTTCAAAGGCTTGGGCACTTGCTGTATCCCGGAGGCAGCTACCTGGTCCTCTGTTCATACCTTCACCTTCTTCTTTCGGCTTTTCCCGGTTAGGGGTCGCCACAGTGGATCATTTGTCCGCTCATGATGGGCAGTGGAGTTTTACGGTGTCAAGTTGCCAGCCCAGCGCCTAACCTTCCACAGAAGGCACATACACGCAATCACTCATGGCTAGGGCCAGTTTAGAGTGAATTTAGAGAAAAAGCCGAAAGAAGAAGAAGATTTCAATAGAAGAACTAGCTTTTCTACTATGAAGGTCCAGTTGGCTGCCATTTCAAACTTTCATCTACACAAAAATAATGCTTCTTTAAATTCTTCTAAATTATGCAAACCATTTTCTCAAGGGAACTTTTTTTTTTTTTTACCTCCACTGAAGAATCCTACTTCTCCTCAGGATTCAACTATTTTGCTACAAGCTCTGACCCAAGACCCCTTTGAACCCTCAGCCAAGTCAGACCTCAAGTATTTGTCTTGGAAAACCATTTTTCTAGTTGCTATGACACCTGCTAAACAAGTATCCGAACTCCATGCTCTATCTTCCAAATCTCCTTACCTGGTTTTTCACAGAGACAAAGTTTCCATATGGACCGACGTGTCTTTTTTGTATAAGGTAGCTTCTGAGTCTAATAACAACCAGGCCATTAACCTCCCATTTTTCAAACCAGAGAGAAATGCTTGCTCCGTCTTTTGGATGTACATAGACAAGTTCGATTTTGTGTCCACAGAACCAAAGATTTCCAGAAGACTGACCAGTGTTTGTATCCTTCTTGCCTAACAGGGCAAGAAATTCTAAAGTTACACTAGCCAAGTGGTTAAACAATTGTATCTCCTTTGTCTGTAGTAAAAGAGGATTGTTCTTGCCTAAGCCTCTTAGAGCTCACTCCACAAGGTCTGTAGCTTTATCCTCAGTTTTGTCGTCAAAAGCTTCCATAGATGACATTTGTGCAGCTGCTACTTGGTCCACTGCTCATAACTTTATTGCTCATTACAAATTTGGTTTCTGGGAACAGAGCTGCTTTGGCTGTGCAGTACTCTGAAGTATCCTTCCGAGGACCACCCAAGGTTCATCTAGCTGGGGATTCTGTCCCATCGGTTGAGGAATGAATGAAAATGATATCAGATAAAAAAAAGTTTTGTACCCACCATAGCATTACATTTTTCCCCATTTTCATTCTTCCTCAACTTCCCACCATCCTACCCCCCTTTGTTTTGCTCCTTGAGAAGTCTAAGTGTATCACTTTGGGAACTGTTGTTTGAGCTCCAGCACTTTTTCATTTCTATGCCTTCTTGAATTCTCTTAAGGTAGCATCCATTGACTTTTTTAGGCAGCAAACTCGATGCCCTGGTGGGGCATTATGGGTAAAGGAAGGAGCTCAGAGAGTTTGGCTCCAAAGATTTGGAAGAAGCGGTCAAGTCGGATCCAAGACCCATCAGTTGAGGAAGGATGAAAATTTTCAACACAGATATAACATTATGGTGATTAGATAACTTTTTATATGTGTGTATATATATATATATATATATATATATATATATATATATATATATATATATATATAGATATATATATAGATATATATATAGATATATATAGATATATATATATAGATATGTGTGTGTGTGTGTGTGTATGTATATATATATATCTATATAAATGTGTTTTTGTGTGTGTATGTATGTGTATATATATATATATATATATATATATATATATATATATATATATATATACTGTCATTCTAAGGGGATCCAGTATCTGTCTGCCTGGGATGACATGATAGACAGACCACGATGCTTTGCCAGAGATTGCCTGCACCTGTCGCCCTTGGGACTGGCTAAGGCTGTTGCCACCTCTATAATGCCTATTTTAGGCAAGGTTCAAATGACAAATTCACCACCATAACGGGTACAAGCAAGCAAAATCTGAGATTAATGCTAATCAATGCTAGAAGTCTACACCTCAAAATGCATTCACTCAAGGCACTCCTCAAAATGGACAACATCGATATCTGTGCAGTGACAGAGACCTGGTTCAAGGCTCCAGAGAGCACCCCTGCATTACCAGGCTATAATTCATACCACACCTTTCGGCCACCTAACCTGGACCGAAACACTAAAGGCGGAGGCATGTCCATACTCATTAAGGATATCCACACCTCCAGGCTAGTTGCTCAGCATAATGCATCTGAGATTATCCAAGTGCAATTAACTCTGGGCAAGACCACAATCCAAATTGTAGCTTGCTGCAGATTCCCCACCATGCCCCAGGATTCCCACTCCTCATTTTTTGATACACTGGAAAATATTAGGGTATGACCCAACACCCTAATAATGGGTGATTTCAACTACCCCACCGTTAACAGGGAAAACCTACTCATGTACCAGCTCTTTTGCTCAGTGTTTTCTGGAATTCATAAATTCCAATGCCTTGGATCAACTTTTCCACACCCCCACCAGGGGCAGCAGTATCCTAGACCTGGTCATTATCAACATGGATGACCGGTGTTCCACACCAGAGGTCAGTCACTCATTGGTCAGATCCGACCACAAGCTAATCACCCTAGACATCCACATCCTGCCCCCACCCCCATTAGGGAAACCACCATAAAAAATTTCTCCAAGCCAACTTCATGCTTCTAAAGACAGAAGTGGCAAACTTCACAACACCCATGCAGACAGATAATAGAGGTACATCTACTGAATCCTACACAAATGCACTTTATAAACACTTACACAAGTGCATGGATCATGATATCCCTAACAGAACCAAAATGCTATCCTCCAAAAAAAGGAAGCCAATCTGGTGGTCCCCTGCCATAAATAAACTCTACAACTGAAGAAAGAAACTGTTGCAAAAAAAGAGTAAAATCCCATGATTGGAGGAGCTCCCTGGTCAGCCTCAGTAAGAAGCTGAGATCTCTCATAAAATCCTCCAAAGCTAGTTATGAAAACAAAATCGCCACTGATTCTAAAGACAACCACAAAGCATTCTATAGCTGCGTCAAGAATCTCAATGGCAACACTTAGATCTGTTCTGAGTTATAGCACAATGGCACTAAATATACCGAACCAACTGATATTGCTAACATCCTGGCAGATAGGTTCAGTGCTAACTTTACTCCCCCCCCCCCCCTCACACCCTAAAGGGCCCATCTCTATACCGGAAGAATGCAAAGTTCCTGTAATCACGGCTGCACAGGTAAAAAACACAAGAACACAGCATCCATGGGACCTGACAACATCCCAGGCTGCGTTCTACATGAACTACAGAATGAACTGGCACCCCACCTAAGCACCATGTTCAATCATAGCCTCACCTCAGGCTTTGTGCCCACTGAATGGCGCACAGCGATTGTTATCCCAGTCTACAAAGGGGGAGCCACCACGGACTCTGGGAACTATAGCCCCATTAGCCTAACGAGCCTGGTCTGCAAGGCCATGGAACATAACATCATGGAACTTATAAACAAAGACAGTGCTAATCTCCAAACTCTGGACCCCATGCAGTTAGGGTTTGTAAAAGGCAGATCATGTCTCCTAAACCTGATGGACTTCTTTGAAGCAGTCACCAAAGCCGTAGGCGAGGGTAAAGTGGGACACACAGCCTATCTAGATCTCGCCAAGGCTTTTGACACTATCCCCCACTCTGGAA